>NC_056741.1:606801125-606988625 GCF_019279795.1 Protopterus annectens | reverse complement strand
TGACAAAAGAACATTTTGTGACAAGTGACGTGTTTTGTGACTACCACATTTGAAGGCTTATTACATATGCCACACAGTTTAGTTTAATATTTTTAACTTAGGACGGTCAATATATGACCAAATGGAAGGATATGCTAGGCAAACATAAGACTTCAAGATCCAGATTTGTCAATGAATATATTACCTCCAGCAGAATTATTGAACTCAAACCAATTTGTTTAGGATTAATTGTCAACTAGTAGCTTATTATAGAATGTCTTCTTTGTCCCCTGATGATCATGTAAGATTCCTCTGTGTTAATTTGTATGACTTTTAACTACCCTTCAATGAACTCTGACACGTTTTCCTCCATTGTATGATGTTCCCAAAAATGTCTAGATATAATGAGCAAAAATTCCTCTAAGCAGCTGGTAAATAAACCTACTTAGAGGGTAAAGCATTCTTGACCTGGTGTTTGCACATATGGCTGTCTCATGCACTACTCTGCAGGTATCTCCTTCCCTGCATAGTCTGACCATAAACTTGTGACCTTCTTTTCCCAACCTCCTACAGCAAACTCCATTGAATTTAAGGACTACAAACATGCCAACCTCAACCTATGTGACGAAATGTCAAAATACTTATAGCTGCACCCCCTCCCCCAAGCAGCATTATATTTTCATTAAGGCTTTCTAAGAAAAATCCATAGAGCTAACAGTCTCTTCTAGAATCAAATATCATGAGAAATTCAAAAGACAGCCACCCTGTTGGTCCACCATCTTTACAGAACTGTACAACAAAGAAAGAAACTTCTAAAACACACCATCTCAATGGTAATATCAAAAGCATTACAAAAAAATGAAGAACTCTATCATGTTTACTAAAGAAGCCCATAAACTCCATCTGGCCCCTGAAGCCAAGCATAATTATACATCCTTATTTAGCTATGTAAGAAAAATAAACAATACCCTCCACTGCTCGGAATGTATTCGTAATGGGGGTCACCTGTTCTCTCCTAACTGAATTTGCCAATGTACTTGTGAATAAATTTAGTGTCAACTTCACCTTGATGTCTGTTCAAAGCCTTGAAATATCTGAATCCCTTACTCTTCAATTTCCTGTAAATATTATTTACTGGTAATGCTAAGCAAGACCAAAAATACTTCCTCCGTGGGACCTGACAGTGTACTTGGTTGCTTAAAAATATGCCCTTGCACAGACATTTTCCTCAGACTTTTTAACTTCAAGTTTAGTTACTGTTTTTTTTTCCTTAATGAATGGCACACAGGAGTGATGATGCCCTTCCATAAGGATGACTTTGCAACTAACCCGATTAATTATAGACCCATCAGCCATGGAACAACTGCAGAGCTATGAAATGTAGCAGTATAATTGACCTCATATACTGTCATACCAAAAATCTTGTTAGACTTAACACCCAACAGTTTGTTTTTTGAAGGTTGGTTGTGTCTGCTTAATCTGATAAATTCCTTCAAAAAGGTTTCTGGAGACTGTAGATGGTGGCTGTGCAATGCACATGTTATATTTTTACCTTCGTAGGGTATTTGGCACCATTCCCCATGCTGACATTATCCAAAAGCTAAATGTTTTGAAAACCATGTATGGAAAAATGTATAGCAAACTGTCTGAAAGGCAAAACTTATACATTGCAAGTTGCAGGTGCCTAATCAGAAAAATATGAGTGACCAGTGGTGTCCCTCAGGGTTTGGTGCTAGGATCTCTCAGTTTTGATATGTACTTCTCAGCTCTCCATTCAGAGATCAAAACCTCTGGCTAACAAAATCTGCAGATTGAGAACTGGTGGGTGTTAATATACCTTATGATAACCAAAATCTCTAGAACAAACTTGTACTAGTAAACTCTTTGTATACTAATCATGGGTTCTAACTAAGTGCTAAAAAGTGTAGTGCAATCACTTTTGGTAGACACCCCCTTTTCTCATCATGCTCTCTGTACAACTTACCTTTATTGAATGAAAATGTGGTTAGGAACCTAGGTACTTGAGTTAATGTCTCCCTGTCTTTTGACCATCATGTAACTGATTGTTAGGAAATAATTTTATTTAACCCAGCTAATTGTTAAAGGAATATAATCAAACTCTAAAAAGATAATCACTTCCTTATACTCTGCATTGATTAGGCCAGTTATCAAGTATAACTTACCCTTTGGCATGTATCTCCCTAAACATGTCAAGCAATTTAAAAGACACCAAAGGTTCTTGACCAAAAAGCTCATGTGAAGTTCTTGAGCTACTGAGAGAGGGTGTAAGCTTTATCCCTTTAGTCAGTGTCTTGTAGACTTTTGAGATGGGACCACTGTCTCGCTTACCTGTACCATTAGAAACCTAAATCTCCTGGACATCCTGTTTATCCGCAAGTCCATTATTTCCAGTACTAGAAGCAGGGACCTAACTCTTCACCAACAAATGCATAAAACATGGTGGAGGGACATGTTTATAACTCGGAGCTTCCCAAATCTCTGGAATAAACCTCCCTTACATGTTAAGCAGTGTGACTCACTATTTTCCTTTAAATATAAATTAGATTGCTGCATGGGTATCCACAAATTTTACTCCAGGATTAGCCACTATGGACCTCCAGGAGAAAGGAGGTGCTTCCTGAGGGGTACTGGCAAGGTGAGGATCGTAGCGACCTTGGGATATCTGTGAATCTGTAATTTGTAAGTGGGCATTTGAGGATGTTTAGGAGAGAAGTATTAAGACAATTATGTACAGCCTTACTTGCATAAAACTATTAAACATGTCTTCACTTTTAAATAAGTTAGACTTGAAAAAATACAACAGTTATAGGCCATGCTGTATACAGGTTCATAGGTGTTTATTAGGCTAAATACCACAAGGGCCTTTTTAAACCTAACCATAAATCCCAAATCTGACAAATTCTGGTACCCTTGATAAGTGTAAGCAGGGCCTTGGGAGATGAAACATTTACAAAGCATGGGCCTGGGGAAATTAACCATTTACGGGTTGCCTAGGTCCATTAGAGACATAGGTGCCTAACCAGGCATGAATTTCATGATGTCCTTCAAGGATGCATCTGCAGTCCTTACATATGGGTTGTCCTGCCTCAGGCAGCCCTTTGGTCGGCCGGATTCCAAAGTCTGGGTCCGGCATCGGCTGATGTCGCCCTTTCCCCGACGTCAGAGCGACTGGGGTATAAAAGCGTCAGCCGACGCCATGTTCCTCAGTCTTTCTTGCCGCGAGGTGCCCGAAGCAGAAGCAGTTCGCAAGTGCCGGTCGGCCAGCTCCTGTGATTTCAGCTACCAAAGACTTCAAAAAAGCTAAGTACCCCGTTGGGGACTCTTTCTTGCCTCAGCCGATGTCAGATCAAACGGTTAAAGTTATCAATTGTTTATCTTGTGGGAAACAAATACCTCATAAGGATTTCCACTCTTACTGCTTACCCTGCCTAGGCCCAGACCACGACTTCTCGGCCTGTTCAGCCTGTGCTTTCTTCAATAAACGCACTCTTAGGCGTCGGGCAGAGTTTGCAGAGGAATTTTTTGGAGAAAATTTCTGCTATATCATGCCGTCGGAGCTTCCGACACCACATTTACCCAAAAAACGAAAGGATAAGGACCGACACATGCGGTCCGCCGTTTCGGCCGACTCCAAGCCTAGGCCTACCGTGAGTGTCTCGGTCTCTTCTGAAGTTGAAACTCTACCGCTTCAGACCGACGACACTGCACAACCGGTAACTTTGGTTTGAATTAGGTTAGGGAGAAACTCTGCTTCACATGGATGGGGATCCTGTTCCAGAGAAGGGTTAGTCTTTGGAATACATACCTGTCTATCCAAGTGGTCCTATTTATGTTGCAGGCAAGGTTTAAGTCTTTAGAATGGGTAATTCTCAAAACTTCCAAAGGATGTCAAACCTGAGATATTGAATGCTTTCCTGAACAAAGAGGTATTATTTTGTCCTTTATTAGCTAGGGTTCTTAAAATATTTGATGAAAAAGAACTTGCCCAGGGGATTGCACAGAAAGTTTTTACAGACAGTATTTTGGTCTTCTGTTCACACTTTTACTGAGTACGGCAAACTGCATTCCTTTTTAAGGTCCAGAGCAGGCTATGCTTCAACTATCTTCAGGAGTTCCGGGACTGTTATTCTTCTTCCTCTTCCTTAACAGAGATGTAATGATGAACATAGTGCAGTTGTGTAAGTAAACTTACAATAACAGTAGTTTTTTAATAGATCACTGTTGTAGACTTCTCCCCCTCTTGTTTGCTGTATTTAGGACAATGTATGGGATTTTTATTTTTATCCCTCTTCTGAGGCAAGAAAACTGAGAGGTTTTGGTGCACTAGCCACTGCCTTTATACTGTAGTTCTCAAGCTGTGCAGTGGATAGGGTGCATAGAATGTGCCGTAAAGCTTTAGAAGCTGGCTATTTCATTCTGTCCTTGGCAGGCTAGTCCCATATAGCTTTGGCTACTGCAACAGTAATCTATTCAAACATCTACTATTATGATAAGTTCTTATACAACTGTACTTTCCTAGGTGTTTATCTTCGCATCATACACCAGGCTGTCTTCCTTCACCAAGAAAAAGTCCTGTTCATGACCAATTATTTCACAGCTGTGCCAAAGCAGAGCCAGGTCACTGTAGGGGAGTTCCTCAGGGCACTGTGTCACATAGCCTCCTCAGTCCTGATGGTCCCCCTGACAGAACTACATGTTTGAGAACTTTACTATTGCTTGAGAAACAGATAGTACCAGCATGCCAGTTGCTTGCAACATTCCATCCCATTCTTTATTCCTATAAAGAAAGAGTTGATCTGATATTGTTAATCCTCGTTCATTCCTTACGTGTGGGTATCGGTTTTGACCTCTGAACTGAGCCAGCCATCTTCCAAGCTCGCGTTGGCTGCAAACTCTCGAGGTAAAATTTTTACCCAGAATTTCCCTCTCCCTGTTACCTCAGATTTCATTTGCCGCATCACCATTCAGTTGTGTCAAGCTACTTCTCTTGAGCCAAGTATAATATTTTTCTTCATACTAAATTCTAAAACTGCACTAAAAAATTAAAAGCACTACACCCTCACAAACTCCCCTTGAGTACTTTGTTCCCCATTGGCCCTTTTTTTCATTTATAAAGGAATTCCCAATACTATTCTAGCATGTCCAAAGGTCAGCTGTCAATCTCCTCTCTGGTCCAGCTGGTGAATCTGGGAATCTTGAGGCAATGTTACAACTGCCTCATGTATACAGACAACCCTCTCCTCCTCCCAACAAATTCCAACACATGTGAGAGATGCAACCATATAGCCAACTGGAGGCTAAGCTCTCTCAACTCAGTACTGGCGTAACCAGTCAGGAGGAGAAGGAAACCACACTCACTGCAATTCCAGTCTCACATAGACCTACCACGACAGCAAACCAAACACATAAACACACAAAAACATACTCGGAGGCTCTAAATAAAAATCTGCCTAAGCAGCAGAGACCTCCAAAGCAGACACCCAAGCAACCGCTACCCCAAAACAAAACACGTGCAACACATAGCTCACAAAGCCAGTGTGCCGAACAGTCACAGCCCTTAAGGCTAAACAACACACCTGATACACTTGTAATAGCTGACTCTATCATCAGGCACACTGACGTCCCACTCACCAGGCTGAACAAGGAGAAGGTCACGGTGAGCTGCCTGTTGGGTGCTAGGATCTGCCACATAACACAAGCTCTCAGGTCACTCCAAGGCAAGTACAAATATGACTCGGTCATTGTCCATGCTGGTGTGAATGACCTGAGACGTACTTCCCTGGACTACATGAAAAGATATAGAGGAGCTCTCTGAGCATGTAGCCCAGGCCGGTATGACCCTGACCTTGAGTAGCATCTTACCCTCACCAAGAATGATGCCACAATATGAAGACAAGATGATCAATTTCAACAATTGGCTTAAGTATTGGTGTCATTCAAAGGGGATAAAATGCCTGTCTGCCTGGGATGACATGCTCGACAAGCCACGATGCTTCACTAGGGACGGCTTGCACCTGTCACCCCTGGGCTTTCGGATATTGGCAAAGGCTCTTGCCACCCCCATAGTGCCTTTTTTAGGCAAGGCTCAAAAGGCAAACCCACCTCCATAGGTATCACAAGGGATAAGAAACTAAGAGTAATGCTACTCAACGCCAGAAGTCTAAACCTCAAGATGCATGCACTCGAAACTCTCCTTAGCATGGAGAACATCGATATCTGTGCACTAACAGAAACCTGGTTCAAGGCTCCTGAGAGCACCCCAGCACTACCAGGTTATACCTCATACCATGTTTTTCGGCCCCAAAACTTGGACCGAACCACAAAAGGAGGGGGAGTATCAATATTCATCAAAGATACCCACACCTCCAGGTTGGTGGCACAGCACGAAGCATCAGAGACTATCCATGTGCAACTAACAGTGGGTAAAACTGCCTTCCAGTTTATAGCCTGCTACAGACCACCCTCCCAAACCCAGGAACCCCACTCGGCCTTCCTGAGAACACTGGAAAATATGAAGGTCTCTCCAAACACCATTAATATTGTGCGACTTCATCTACCCTAACATAGACTTGGAGCATTACTCTAGCTCCAACACCCTAGCCCAAAGGTTCCTAGAATTTATAAACTCAAATGCTATGGAACAACTTGTTGCCACTCCCACAAGAGGGGAAAACATACTGGACCTGATCATCACCAACATGGGGACTCTATGCTCCAAACCAGAAGTGTATCCCTCACTGGTAAGATCAGACCATAAACTAATCTCACTAGATATTCACATCCCGACCCCAGCCCCTGCCCAGAAAACCACAGTGAAAAACTTCTCTAAAGCAAATTTCACACTCCTCAAAACCGAGGTGGAATCTTCAAAGCCCCCGGGCCTGTGGAAAATATGGTCCAGACCGCAGAATCCTTTATAAACGCATTCTATGAACACCTTCAGGAATGCATGGATCATGCAATCCCAGATAAAACCATGACCCAATCCTCCAAAGTTAGGCGTCCTGTCTGGTGGACCCCAGCCATAAATAAACTATACAATAGAAGGAGGAAGCTACTACATGATAGAGCAAAATCCCAAAAAGGGAAGGCATCTCTGATCAGTATTAGCAAAAAACTGCAGGCACTCAAAATCGTCTAAGGCCAGCTTCGAGAGAAAAATTGCACAGGACACTAAGGATAATCACAAGGCTTTCTTTAGTTATGTTAGGAACCTGGGTGGGAATTCCCAGATATGCTCAGAGTTAGTCCAAAATGACAAAAAATACACCGAACCCACAGACATTGCCAACATCCTAGCTGACAGGTTCAATGCAAACTTCTCCCCCCCTTCCCCCACCAAAAGGGCAAATATCTATCCCAGCAGAGTGCTTGCCCCCCTGACATCTCAGATGCTCAGGTAAGAGCTGCCCTCTCCAAAGCAAAAAACACAGCATCAATGGGACCAGACGGTGTCCCGGGCTGCGTCCTACATGAACTCCAAGAAGAACTAAACCCAAACATAAAACTACTGTTCAATCTCAGCTTTCCTACAGGATATGTACCCAAAGAGTGGCGTACAGCAACAGTGGCCCCTCTCCACAAAGGCGGTGCCTCAATGGATCCTGGAAACTATCGCCCCATAAGCTTGACTAGCTTGGTCTGCAAACCTATGGAAAGGATCATCATGGACCTCATAAATAAAGATATTGGGGACCTACAGACACTGGATCCTACCCAGTTCGGCTTTGTTAAGGGCAGATCCTGCCTCTTAAACCTGGTCGATTTCTTTGAAACAGTCACCAAGGCCATTGACGAGGGGAAGGTGGTCCACATAGCCTACCTGGACCTTGCAAAAGCCTTCGATACAATACCCCACTCGGGCATTATAGATAAGCTCACCAGCTTAAATATAAACACCTATGTCACTAGATGGGTTGCAAACTGGCTCAAGGACAGAACCCACATGGTTAGAATTGCTGGAGCCATGTCAGACTCCAAACCAGTTACAAGTGGCGTTACACAAGGCTCAGTCCTGGGACCTCTCTTGTTCGGTATATATTTCTTGGAGGTACAGGCTAACATGGAAAGACTGTGGCTGACCAGATGACTGCAAACTGGGTGTCATAATCGACTCTCCAGCCAACACAAGCATCCTACAAAAGGGCCTCATAGAAACAGACAACTGGTTCCAGAGCCATGGCCTCAAGCTAAACGCCAAAAAGTGTATAGTCATCCCCTTTGGCAAAAACAAAGTGCCCACAGATTACCACATAGGTGGTAATCCATTAAGTATGGAAGAAGTAATTAGACCTGGGGACCCAAGTTGATAGCAATCTCTCATTTGACAACCACGTGACCAAAGTGGTTAGGAAAACATTTTATATAGCCCACCTAATCATGAAGGGATTTACATTTAGATCAGGGGAGGTCATCGTGCCTCTTTACTCATCCCTCATCAGGCCCATAATTGAGTACAATGCCCCTTTTGGGATGTACCTTACCAGACACCTGCAGCAACTGGAAAGACCCCAAAAGTACCTCACCAAGAGGATCAAAGGGCTCAAACAGATGCCATATGCTGCCCGGTTAAAGAAACTCCAGCTCTACTCAGTGGCATACCGCCTGCTCAGAGGCGATCTGTGCCTGACGTATAAAGCCATGTCCAACCCGGAATTAATGGACATGCTGCACCTCAGAAAATCCAAATACCATCGAGCTACGCGCTCGAGAGACTTGAACCTCAGCACTGAAATAAATAGGACATGCTGGAGGGACAGATTCATAACCCAGAAGCTCCCTTCACTCTGGAATAAAATTCCAGTCCAGGTTAGGCAGAGTCCCTCATTGACTCTCTTCAAGAGGAATCTTGATGAGTGGATGGGAGATAGTAGGTTTACCCCGAGTATCACTTCTTTGTCACTGTTAGAGGCACAGTATACTAACCTCGAAAAAGGGCATAGCAAAATTCATTTAAAATGGGTGGCGAAAGCCAAACACACACTGGCTAGGCTTATAAATGCCCTGGGGCAGATAGCCTAGTATGAACCTATAAACCTTTCCTCCTCTTTACCGCGAGGTAATTTCTTTTTTACCATCGTTGGTAAACTTCCCTTTCCTTCTTGCCTTTGGGTAATTCTTGTACCATTGCTGGTATTTTTTCTGGGTTTCCTTCTTTCTTTCTAACATGGCAGATAAAAAAGGTAGTCCAGGATTTAAAAGACGTTTAGATTGTGGCCGTAAATTGCCTACTTCAGATGCACATTCCCTGTGTGTCTATTGCTTGGGTGTGCCTCATTTAACAGTTGACCCGCCCTGCTGGATTTGTAAGATTTTCTTTAACAGGACGTTGATTGAGAGAAAAAATAAATTAATATTGAAGGGGCTACTTAAATCTCCTTTTTCAGAGGCTATTCTGGGTCAGAGGATTCAACCCCTCCAATATCGCATAAGAAAAAGAGTGATGAACATATAAAGGCTAAGTCTCTTCCTTCATACCCTGCTGGGGACTCCCAGGAACCGAGACCCAAG
Source organism: Protopterus annectens (assembly GCF_019279795.1). NCBI lineage: Eukaryota > Metazoa > Chordata > Ceratodontiformes > Protopteridae > Protopterus > Protopterus annectens. Next base: position 606,979,115 of record NC_056741.1, on the reverse strand, counting down.
AAAGCTAAGCTTTCCAGTTCGGATTTGACGTCTTCGGCTCCAGCGCTGTCGGTACCTAGACCTTCAGCACCGAGGCCATTGGCGCCATCTGTGACTTTGGCACTGCCTAGTGTGCCCTTTACCGTATCGGTACCAAGGGGCTCCTCTGTTCAGTTTTCTTTACTGGCACCGACTGTTAAGACGTTGATGTATGTTTTGACGTCCATTGTCCTTTCGGCTCTGTCAACTTACCCGGCACCGACTACCCTCTCAACACCGACCATTCAGTTATCGGCACCGATTTTTTTCAGTTCCAGCCTTAGCGTCAACAACCACTCCGGTACCGATCTTGTCCTCTGTGCAGACCATGACTTTGGCACCGATGATTTCCTTCGTGCAGACACCTGTAGTTCAGTCCTTTACAGCCCCATTGTTTTCAGTGCAGACCTCCGAGGTGGGCATCGAGCTTGCTCCGTCTTGATAGACCTGACTCCCCCTCAACCGTGTCTGTGAAATCCACTAGAAGCCTCTCTGAACATGACATTTTGCGTCTTGTGGATCAAGTGCTTTTGACCAGAGGTATCCCTCCCCCCAGGACCTCTCCTTCCTCGGGAGGTGATCACCCTTTACCAAGGACCCCCCCCTACTCATTCTCCTCCTTCATTGCCTTTGAAGCCCCTTGATATAGCACAGTATTCCCCGCCTGCTGTTCCCTTTGTGGACCTCACTAAGGAGTCGCAGTTGCCTTTGTGGTAGGAGAGTTCTGCTACTACCCAGGATGTCAGCTGTGGCGTACGTAATTTGGTGTTTCACAGCCATCCAGGGACTCCGAGTCGGCAGGCTGAGCCACTTAGGCGAGGGGTGACCCGTGTCCTGGGCACTCACCCTTCTTCAGGTAGACCGGCCTTCCAGCTAATGGAGAAGGCTCTGGCATCGGTTGGCGATCCTGTGCTATCACTCTCCCCGCCCCCCTCTGGACTGCAATGTACACAAGTCGCTCCTGGCAGACATCAGGCGCAAGGGCTTCAGGATATACTCCCACAGGAGACCCCTTTTGCGCTGTCTTCCCCAGCTTCTCCCTCTGAGGAAGTTCATCAAAAGAACTTGTGCAAGAGGAAGCACATGGACTCCACAGAGGAGTCCCTTACTGAAGACGCAGACTTTGATGATGGGGAACGGTTCCCTCACTCACCCTCTGAGGTATTCTTTGGTTTTATTCTTGAAATTCTTAAACAGAGAGGTGACTGGCAGCCCTCGAACCCGACCACTGAAGAGTCTGTGTTCCTGCAGGCCTTTTGCACCCAGCCCCCTACCTCCTGGGTTACTCCACCTGCCGATGAACTGGTCCGGCTTATCGTGCAGCATGCATGGAAGGCTCCTAACACTGTTGAGGTCATTCCCCAGAGACCAGAAAAAATTTTGTCCCCTCCTGCTACTGATCCCCATTGGTCCAAAGGTCTTCCTGTAGATGTTTTGGTGGTGGCGGCCGCAACGAAAAAGGACCTGGCAGAAGAAGAAAGCCAGACTGTCCATCCACCCAACAGAGAGTCCCGGGCTCTGGACAGAATAGGGAAGCATACTTTTGCATCAGCAACCTTTTCAGTCAGGTCCCTTAACTATATGGCACACTTTACCAGGCTTCAAAGAGATTTAATTTCCGAGCTCTCTGAGACTTTGGCTGGAGCTATCTGATGAGGTCCGTGACAAAGTCGCCTCTCAGCTAGCCAACATCGAATCGATATCGAACTCCTCCATGCGCCTGATATCTCACGCATCAGAAGGAGCCGCTAGAGCGGCAAGTTCTGGCATTGTTCTGAGATGACACGCCTGGATGCGCTTGTGTAATTTCGCGGAACCCTTCAAGGCTTCCTTTCTCAACGCTCCCATCAAAGACTCCTCATTGTTCAGATCCAAGGTTAAAAGCACACTGGCCAGATGTGAACAGGACGGTAAGACCCTTTCTGCCATGGGTGTCTGTTATTCTTCCCCTCAACGGGCTTTCTCCAGAAACCAGAAGAGTGGGAAGATATGGTACAAAAAGTCTCAGGGTCCTTTCCGTGACACACAGGCCGAGTTCTCCCCTAGAGGCAGAGGGGGAAACTCACAGGGAAGATGCCCTTTTCAGGGCGGGGGGGGTCCGCATAACCAGGGTTCCAGGGACTCTTTCTCTGGCCAATCCTACCAGAGCTCCTGAAGAGTGGCCCAACTGCTTTCCTCTGGAAGTGGTTGGGGGTCATTTATCTTTGTACCCTTCTGCCTGGCTAACCATTACCACCGATTCTTTGGTACAAATGATAATAACCAGAGGTTATCATATTGCCTTCAACCTTTGTCCCGCTCCCCTAACAAACTTACTCGACATTCCACCCAGTCAAAGGGAAGAAGCAGCTTTAGAGATTTCAAAACTGCTAAGAAAAAGAGTCATCCAAGTAGTCCCTCCAGACCAGATAGGATCCGGATTCTACTCAAGACTATTTTTGGTGCCAAAGAAAACCGGGGACTGGAGACCAATTTTGGATCTCAGTGTATTGAACAAGTTTGTAAAAGTACAAAATTTCCAGATGGTCACAATACAGTCTATTCTTCTGCTTTTGGGAAAAGATGATTGGATGTGCTCAATAGATCTTCAAGATGCGTGCTACCACATAAAAGTGGACAGACCATCAAGAAGATTCATTTGCTTCCATGCGGGAGCCATCAAGAAGATTCCTTCGCTTCCATGCGGGAGCCAGTCATTACCAGTTTAGAGTACTGCTTTTCGGACTATCTGCAGTCCCCAGAGTGTTCACAAAGTGTATGGCAGTCGTCACAGCTCACTTGCGACTACAACGATTCCAGGTGTTTCCATACCAAGACGACTGGCTCATCTCCGCCCCCACCAGACATCTATTGGAAGAAGCCCTGGAATACTCTCTCCTCTCTGCAAAAAGGCTAGGCATAACCATAAACTGGCAAAAATCCAATCTCACCCCATCTCAGTTCACAGAATTCATAGGGGTCATCTTGAATACAAAGAATTGCGGAGCATCCATTCCATAGCACAGAATTCTAAGGATAAACCAACAACTGATCCCAATCCTTTCAAGGGAGAAATCCACAGCTCACTCTGTTCTACAGTTGTTGGGTTCCATGGCAGCCTCTATCACCATTGCTCCCCTGGCCAGGTTTCATGTGAGGCTTCTACAATGGCTACTGCTCACCCAATAGTATCCCTTTCAGTGCCCTTTTTCAGCCAAGATTCGGGTAACTCACAGGTTCAAACAGGATTTAAATTGGTGGATGGCCCACAACCCGTCACAATGGTCTTGCCCCTTAAGGATCGATGATTGGCATAATGGTTAAGGTGTTTACCTTACAAACACAAGGTGCAGGGTTTGACTCTCACATGAGGTAATGGGCTAGGCTTAAAATGGCCCCTAGGGGCAGTTAGCCTACTATGAATCTATAGATGGCATTCTCCCCCCAACAGCCCAAGGCTACAGTGACCACGGACACCTCCCTGATGGAGTGGGGGGGGGGCTATGTCAGGGGCAGACAGTCTAAGGTACTTGGTCTGAAATGGAGGCCCATCTGCATATAAATGTTCTAGAGCTGAGGGCGGTGCTTCTGGCATTGCAAGCATTCCATCCCCTGCTGCCGTCTGGGACTATTGCGATACAATCGGACAACATGGCAGTGGTCTGGTACATCAACAAACGGGGCGGAACCAAATCTTACCCACTCTGTCGAGAGGCCATGAGGATATGGCATTGGGTGATGGCTACCAACCATTTTCTTCTAGGAATGCACATTCCCGGGAGTTCCAACGTGATAGCAGACAGACTCAGCAGGTGTATACTACAATCTCACAAGTGGTCCCTGAAACCCTGGATAGCGGCGGAGATTTTCAACTGCTGGGGTCTTCCTTGCTGTGACCTCTTTGTGTCCCCGACCAATTACAAATGCAGTAACTATTTTGCCCTGATTCCCCCTCCGGGATAGTCACCCAGGGACACTGTAGTCCACGATTGGCCCTCGGGTCTACTTTATGCATTTCCACCTCTCCCCCTTATTCCCCAGTTTCTGAAGAAAGCCCGCCGGTTGAAGAGCAAAGTAATCCTCATAGCACCATATTGACCTCATCAGATTTGGTTCCCCTTCCTTTGGCCTCACCTGCTAGATCAACCGTGGATTCTCCATCCAACCCCGGGGTTGAGCTCCCATCCGCAGAATCTGATTCACCCCAACTTGAAGCCTGAAACTCATAGCTTGGCTCCTCCAATGATCTTTCTTTGCCAGTACGTGACATTCTTATTGCATCTCCTAAGTCTTCCACCAGAATTACATATCTCAGCAAGTGGAAAAGGTTTACTTTTTGGCTGAAAGAAAAACAGGTAGATCCTTTTTCAGCACCACTGTTGATAGTACTGGAGTATCTAGCCACCCTATTTCAATCCGGTCTATCTGCCTCTACCATTAGAGTTCATTTGGCTGCAATATCTAATTTCCACGATGGTGTCCAATACTCCTCTCTTATTTCACACAGATTATGCAAGACTTTCATAAAAGGCGTGAATCATCTAAAACCCCCTTTTAGAGAACCTATTCAACCATGGGACCTGTCATTAGTCCTACAAGCTTTGACAATGCCGCCTTTCGAACCAGCTTCTTCTTGCGACCTCAAATATTTGTCATGGAAAACCTTGTTTTTGGTCGCCATTACTTCTGCCAGACGTATCTCTGAGCTTCAAGCCTTATGCATCAAGAGTCCATATTTGATTTTTCATAGAGATAGTGTCATTGAGAACTAATCCTTCCTTTCTGCCAAAAGTGATCTCTGAAATGTCCATTAGTCAAACCATTGAATTGCCAGTTTTCTTCCCCAGTCATTCAAACAAAGGAGAATATTGCCTACATACCCTAGATATTCACAGGCAAATTCACTTCTACTTGAACAGGATTAAGGCCTCTTGTAAATCAGACCAGTTATTTTTGGCCTTTTCTGGACCTAGATTAGCATGTGCTGTTGCTAAGGTCACGTTGGCTAAATGGTTGAAAAGACTGTGTGACCTTCATTTATAGACAACGTAATATTCCATTACCTACTACCATAAAGGCTCATTCTACAAGGTCGGTGGCAACTTCTGCTGCCTTCCATGCCAGAGCTTCTTTACATGACATTTGTGCAGCTGCAACTTGGGCTACCCCTCATACCTTCATCAGTCATTACAAATTGGATTTGGCCTCCAGGGGAAGAGCATCTTTTGGTTCTATGGTGCTCAGGAATGTCCTTCCATGAGAGCCTCCCAGGAGTAAAGGTAGCTGGGGACTCTGTCCCACACATAAGGAATGAACCAGGATTAACAGTATCAGATAAAGAAGTTATGTCTTAATAACTTTACATCTGTATTGTTGATCCTCGTTCAGTCATTACGACCCTCCCTCCTTCCCCCTCCTGTGGCTTCTAGTGAATCTTACCATCCGGTTTTATTAGGTCGTTTGACCAGAGGTAGCCTCTACCTTCTTTTGACTTGCAAACTCAATCTGAGGTAACAGGGAGAGGGGAATTCTGGGTAAGAGTTTTAGCTTGAGAGTTTGTAGCTGACGTGAGCTTGGAAGATGGCTGGCTCGGTTCCGTGGTCGGAACCGATACCCACACGTAATGACTGAATAAGGATCAACAATACAGATGAAACATTATGGTAAGACATAACTTCTTTTTATGGTGGATATTACAGGTCAGTTTTAGTCAGGGAATACCTCTCAAGCTATACCCAGATGCTCACAACACAGCCTTTAGATGGTGCCTGGTGGACTCACTTAGGGGATCTGTAGATCCAAGAAGTCTGTGAATAAAGGCAGAGAAACATTGCAGCATAAAGGAAATTATAGCAGTAATAGTAGCCGTCATGGCCTCAAAGCCCATTTTGAAAACCAAGGATCTTGCATATCCTTGCAGACAGCACTACAGTGATGTGATACATCAACAGATCCATGTGTGTGTGTGGGGGACTTGATCATACTTTTTGTGCATGCTGGCTATGATGTTGTGGAATCTAACCCAAGAGTCATAGTTGACTGGCATGGCATCCTGAATCCCTTCTCAGAAAATCCCAATAAGGCCATTTTAGCATGACTGAGATGGACTGAGGGCTATGAGTATATTCTCTGTCTGCTGGGCAGGTCTGTTTCTGTACACTTCCAGTCCCTGATCTCCCTAGGTAATTCAGAAGGTAAAGTAGGACAAGTTAAAAATGCTATAGATGACTCAATTTTGGCAAACGCGTTGGCTCTCCTTCATGTTCATTATGATAAGCACAAAACTTTTGCTAGTAGCTCATCGTATGAACCTCATAATGCCAAACAAGGGGGTCACTCATACATCCCTATCTGAGGACTCGGGTGACAGGTTGTATGGTCTAGTTCTTATTCTCTTTAGGTGCATCTTCTCCATGAATCTGCTCACTTTCTGGACACAGGCTAGGAAACCAAATATGATGCAATCTTACCAAGGTCAGTGGAGAAGATTCTCCCTCTAGTGCCAGTGTAGGGGTAAGGAACCAGCTCAGACTTTAGTGTCCATGATCTCCAAATACCTGTCAGACCTTACAAAGTCAGGCTGGTCACTCTATGAAGGTACATGTCTCAGCTGTTTCAGCCTCACTGCCTTGAGATCCCTCCAGTCTGTTCCTTGTTACTAGCAAAATAATTTCTGAAGGATTTCAGAACTACAAGTCTAAGTGTGTAAGGAATATTTTTTAGTCTTCCACACAGATAAGGTCACTGTATGCACAATCCCTTCTTTTATGCCCAGGGTAGTAACTGCTTTGCCCTTGAATTAGGCCAGTTATGGCCAAATATTCTATCCTAATCCCCAGAATAGAGAAAAGAGGATTCTACCCTCCCTTTTTGTACGTAGGCAGTTCAGATTCTGCCTGGATTGGACATAAGGCAATTAGAAAAAACAGAGCAGTTATATGTATGTTTTGCAAAGGGTAAAGAGATAAGGCCTGTTTGAAAACACATCGCCTCTAAATGGTTAGCCCAGTGTATTTGTTTCTATTACTAATTTCAAGGAAAGGCTATATCAGGGTAGAAAGGGTTCATTAATCTAGAGCCACAGCACCCACTACTGCCTTCCTTGGTGGGGGGTGGCGTGGGTCAGAGTATTTTAGAAGTAGCTGTCTGGTCCTCATTTCAGATGTTTTCTAAATATCAGAACCTAAGGTCTTGCCTGTAGTGCCAGAGCAGCATTTGCAATAACACTCCTGCATGGGTTATTTCATCCTTGGGGTCAACCACCCACTGGATTGTGAATTTAAGGAATCTTTTTCAGTGTGAAGGCCACAACAACATTGAACTATATGATGAACATAGTATAGCTGTATTAGGCACATGTCATAATTGTGGATTTTACAAGTATGCTCACTGTTGAAGTATTATCTCCCTCCCTCTACCCCTCTTCTTGTCATTCCTCCTTCCTTATCTCTTCAGGTTGACCTAGATCTTAGAAAGATAGTTTTGGAGGTCGTCTTATTAGATTATCATTCTTCTTACTATGTCCATGTGGGCAGTTAGTGCTTTGCATCAGCCACAGTTTCCTGGAAGATGCCATGGCAAGAAATAAGTAAAGGTGACATGAGCAGATGCCCCTCTTATACCACAGATGTACTGATGTCAAGGTAGGAGGGTAACTGCAAGGCTTAGAAGGCAGTGGGCTGCTAAGCTGTGGAAGTCAGGCCTTCTGCAACAGAACTTTCAAATGTGAAGACTACTGCAACAGTGAATGTACTGAAACATGTACAGTAATGGTAAGTTCCTAACACACCTGTGGTTTGTTTTATTTAGTCGACAAAAGTAACAACTGAAATGATATTTTAAACAGCTTATAAGTGAAGGATGTTGTTGTTTCAGATGTAAATGAACTCCTAGCAATGATTCGGGCCCTACATGATGGTACATTGGTTTTTGTTGCATCTTATGATGATCCTGCTACAAAGTGAGTTACTGAACTAATTTATTTTCTAGTTTGTGTAGTTTTGTTATTGTTTACCAGACTGATCTTACTGCATTAACAGAAAGATAAATGCTGTTCAGCAATGCATACTTGATCTCTTGTGGTTCATGCTAAGTGAAATGTTCTTAGAAGTTATTTGATTAATATGACTTCTGTGAAAGTAAAAAATGTATAGTTGTTCTGAGCTGTCGGTAAATGATAAGTTGGAGAGTGAGAACAGACAGGTGACAGTAATTGCCATTTGGAATGAGAAGTGAGCACTATGCTGTCATTACAGAGTTTGGAGAATTGGGTCTGTGACTTGACCTAACATATTCGAGTGCTCATGATATTCATTAGTGATGAGAGATTTGGGACTTGCATTTTTCAGATGAATACCTCTTGAGGCTCATTGCCTCTAGGTAGAGGACCGGTAAGAGAATGCATCTGTAGGAACATCTCCTCTTAAACATGAAATTAAGTCAGATGCTTCCTGTGGGGGGATGTTTTGCACCATCTTTGGATAATTTAATTTGATTTATTTTTCACTTGAAGTTTGTAATTGAGTATACAGACTGAGTAAAGGTGAAAACTGTGCGTTTGTGTAGACACAGAAGTATAGTAGTACTGAAAACTTCTAGGGGTGATGGATATTAGACTTTTCTCATCATGGCCTTTTTGATCCTTGGAAGTTCATAAGTATTTAGTAGGCTTAAAGTCCAAGAGACCACTGAGGATCCTAGCCTAGTTTCCTAATTGCTCCAGAGCACTGTCCATATAAGTGACTTGGTCAGAATCAAGGCAGAAGGAAGATAAAGGCGGAGGGAATCCAAACCCTGCACCACAGGAAGCAGCTTGTTAACCCAGAACCTTAATCCTCTGAGCTAATTGCAGGCCTGTTTTCTTTAAGACTGACTGTTTTTAAGAAGACTCTGGAAGGTTTTTATTCTTCTCAGTGTAACAAATTTTGTTATTGGCTTATATTCATATAATATTGCTCTGTAGTTGGATGTCTGGAATGAGGCTATTTACCTAATGAATCCTTCAAGTAAAATACATTTGAAACTCAAAACTCTTTCCAGATCATCTTCATGATCCTTGTGGTCTTGCACTATAGAAAAGATGAGTCACTACCCCTCTGCATTTCTTTGATTGTTCATGAGTTGATAAAACAACTTTTCTTATTTATTGATTGATTGACATTTAATTACTAGAAAAGTCTGATTAGGTAGGTGCCCATTTTCAGTGAAGGTCTGGGGAGAAAAACCTCAAAGTATTAAAAAAACATTTTGAGAAGAATAATTTTACAAGCTTCAAAAATAATACAGAAACATCTACAGTTTAAATAATTATACTAAATTAGACAATATATATTTTTAAATACCTTAATAAAATTATTACTTAAGACATAGGCAAACACACATTTATATAAAAGATAAAAAAATCATATTAACATGTTTCCAATTATGTACATTATAAATCACATGTATTCTTTTTTTTATATCAGTCAAACATTACATAAATTACTGCCTTGCCTTAAACCTCACTCCTCCTCCTCCCGAGCATCATTCTGTGTGTATTCTTCCCACCATTTCCATTTATTTCTGTATAATTTGCTCTTTCCTTAGAAAAGACTCCACTTTCTGTTTTTTTTATTTTTGTTACAGTATTCAGTATTTCAGATACAATTTGGTTTAGACTTTGCTTTCCATTTTGTAGTAATTGTTTTTTTTGGCAGTCACTGGAATTAAACTTAACAAGCCCTTACTATGTCTAGGCAGTTCAGATCCTGTGCCCCAGTTCAAAAGAATAATTTCCTTAGTTACACTCATTTGTTCACCCAGTATTCCTAACAGATTATTCTGTTGGGAATTTTTGAAGTCTTCCAACTCATTACACTCCCAAAACATATGTTCCCAGTTACCTCTTTCTTCTCCATCACACCACTACCATTTGGCATCTACCTCAGCAAAATTATTTGAAGTCAGGGGTATAAAGATACTGATGCAAACACTTCCAAACAAAATCCTAAACCTTCTAGACTGTTGCATATTTGCAAGTCATACATATGTCCTTCCATTGTTTCTCTGTGAATTGCTTATCTAATCCTTCTTCCCAATATCTTCTGACCTCCTCTGATTCCAATAGTTGTCATGCAGTATTTTATATCCCCTACTAATTATCCCTTTTTAACAGCACCTTCTGTTCTAGATTCAACTAAAAGCTCTACCAGGGCAGGTCTTTCACTTAGGATCCCCTACTCCTTTCTCTGACTTTACTTTGATATCAATCCCTGATAGGGAAGGCGTTCTGTAGCCTGCAGTCCAAATGTCTTCTTGGCCTCTTACCATTCCGTCTAAATATTTCTTCCCAGTAGCTTGGTTCCTTTGGCAGTTTCCTCCAATAAATTCCAGCCCCCTCTTGCCTATTCTGTGTACCCCTAATTGCATTCATCCCTATCAGTTATATCTCCATTCTCCATTTATTCTCCTTAAGGATGTGCATCGAAAATCCCACTCTTTCCTTACTTCTTGAAGATCCCCCTACTTCATCATTATCCCTTTCCATTTTGAATTATAGATTTCTGCTGGTGTTATGTATAATAGTCTTAACTATGTAACTGTGAAATATCCCTTCAAATCAGGTAATCCTAAACCTCATTGTTCTAAAAGCCTTCATCTCTTTATTAATTACTATCCAAATCTTCTCTGGTTGATAAAAAATGTCTGACCTGTGTATAAAACTAGAGAGCCTAAAAACATTTTACTGCTTGTATCTTGCTGTACATATCCATAGGCAAGAGCTTCCAGTTTCTCAGGTTTTTGTATTATCTTTTGTTTAGTCTCTTCCTACATATTCATAGCTGCCATAACAGCATCCTTTTTAACCCATACTCCTAAATGCTTGTGTCCCCATAAGTATTGGTATTGTTGAACCAATTAATGTGTGAGTACATAGTTTACATCTGTAGCCTTTGTTTTTATCTTCATTATTTAGTATTGTTTTCATTTATTGCCATTTGATTACTGGGAAAGTCCGACTGGGCAGGAGCCCATTATCAGCAGAGACCCGGGAAGAAAAGCTCCAAAGTATTACAAAACATTTTAAGAACAATAATTTTAGTCTTTAAAAATAATACCAAAAAAATACAGTAAGTAATTATACCAGTTTAGACATAATATGAAAACATTGGGTAAGAATAGATACAAGTTTTATGACAATTAATCTAGTTAGATAAATTTAGCCAGTTGATAGAGAAATTAAAGGTAAGTTAGTATAATAGAAACAGGAATTGCAATGCTAAATGAGAGAAAAGCAGGCTTATGGTATATTTAGAGAGTTAGCCAGGGTAGAGAAATTGATAGAAGTTAGGAAGTAAGTGAAGAAGGGAGACTAAGGAGATGTAAGGTATAAATAGGTATTTGTCCACATTTAAGGATATAATTTATGCTAGTGTTGAGCAAGAACAGAGCCAGCTTTTGACAAAGAGGTTTTTCAGAATGGTTTTGAAAGATGGGAAGAATGGTATTGACCTGATAGAGATAAGTTCATGCCTTAGCAACATGGTGCGTGTACAGACAATGCCCAGGATTTGATAGGTTTGTGAACAGACTGGCATTTTTGGTCATTAGATCATAATGACTGACTAGGAACATAGTTGTATAGAATGTTTAGTAGTAAGAAGCTATGTATATGTTAGTTGATGAGGTAGTTCTAACCAACATGGGTTTTTTAGTTCATAGGTAGGTACTAGGCTATTTGGCCCTAGGGCCTATACAAGCCTAGCCATAATGATTCCCTGACTATTGCTTCCCACAAATATTTAATTTCCTGGACCCCTTTCTAGCAGGCCTAGTGATGTGATCCCCAGGGTGAGTTTCCTATCTCCCATCCAATTGTCAAGATTCCTCTTGGAGAGGATAATATTTTTGAAAAGTGATTATTCACTTGGCACCAGCTAGAAGACAATCAAATTGTTCACAGCAATAAGGGAGTGTTGAGAACCAGCTGTCTTCAGAATATTTTTATTTGGAGGATCAGACATTTTTTTATGTAGAAGAGGCCAAGGAGAAAATACAAATGTCTGTCCAACAAAAAGTGAGCTATCAAACAGAAGGGGACTCTGCTTCTCATTCTTCTGATAATAAAACTCAGAGAGAGACTTTGCCAGTGAAACATTTTCCAGTGATCCAAAGGAAAATGTTTGATCAAAAAAGCACAGGAGCTGATTAGAATAACCTTTGTATAGGTGAATGTCTGGGTAAATGCCCATGACTTAATTTAAAAACAAGTTTTCTTTTTGCTTTAAAAATAAGTGAACACTGTGAATTCAGGGAAGTTTTCCTTTAGCAAATTAATGTTCAGTGAGAGTTGAGAAGTCTGCAGCAGAGGGCAGTGTACATTCTGTTCTTATGTTTGTCTAGAGACCAGCTAACCGCAGATGTAGGTAATAAATCCCGAGGCTGAGCATTGTTTACTGAGGGAAATGTAAAATTAAAACGTACAAGGGCAAGCAGCTCAGTAAAAAACAGCATGACATTACTGGAAGTGAATAAGAGATAGCAGCTTTCCTAGTAACTAAATAATTCAATGCATTTATTACAGTGGTGTATAATTTAGTTTTATTTCGAGATGACCATTGCACTTTTTCATTAAGGCTAAAAGTTAATGTTTTCTAAAAGCTAGTTTTCTCATCTGGGAGGGGACTAAAGATAACACAAAAACAGACAGCAGTTAGTGAAAGTGGGAGCACAGGCTGAAGCATGCACCTTAGCATGGATATCTGAGAGTGCAGCTGTCAGTCTAGGACAATTGTTCCTATCAGGAGGGGTTAAACATTATTATTTGAAGATGGGATCTATGTCAAAGTATTGAACAGCCAAATTGTCTAAACCCATATGTTGACAATTCAGTAAGTTGATAAACAACATAAACCCAAACAACACAAACAATGCTTTTGCAGGGGGTAAGCTCCCCTGCACCCCCACAACCTCTGCTAATTATATATATCGACTCCTGGACCGCACTACAGTGGGGAAATTCCCTGATCCCTACTGTACTGCAATCTCAAGTCAGAGCTGTTCATTGAGTAAAATTGTCGACCATATGGGTTTCGACAATTTAGCCGTTCAATACTTTGACATAGATCCTTGAAGATGTACGTAGCTTTGTGTGTTTGTTTTAAGTTAATAAGTTACGGGTGTGTATTTTTTTTTTTTTGAGGGCTCTCATTAAAACAAAAAGGTACTGTAAAATGTCACACAGGTTCAAATGGACATGAAAAGAAACAACTGTATAAAAAGATCAACCTGCCATCTCCATTTGAACCTATGAACCTATACTATATAGATCTCTCACTGACCACAGTAAATCCATTATACAGAGTCACCACTAAGTCCATGACAGCAAAACACCTAGGGTTAGCACTGAATGAAGAAAGACTCAAAAGGCCATAAGGTAGGCACTGCAATCTGGCAAGCTCAAAACTATTTTAGCAGATGGAAACTCGACTGTATGTGAAACTGACACAATCACTGGACTCTGTAAGGAGCAGATGACAAGTGATGTGCTTATCTGCTGCCAAAATTAGGTGCATATCAAATAGGTTGAAAAAGATCAAGGCAAATTATAGCATGGGCGTTGTTCACACTGGACTGAACAATATAAGGAAGGTCCTCTGTCTTGGATATGGTAAGATCACCAAAGATACTAGGAAGCAAAGGAACAACAAATCTGCATAGTGAAATTCTCTGGTGCTTGAATACTATGAAAAGAAATGCATTCTATCAGAAACTAAAGGCATGGTATCACAAAGAGGGGATTTAGTGCTTGTCAACCTGGAGTGAGATGTGCAATGAATCAGAGCGCTTTGCACCCAGTGGGTTTCATCACAGTTTATAAAAATAGTTGGTATGGAAGATGTGAACTCGGTTCCCCAAGGTGCAATAACAGGGATAGATTAGACAAAAACTATATTTCACAGGAACATGTACATTTAATTGAAAGCTTCGACACACATATCCAATAACTATTTCAGATCATGTGCCAATAAAAAGTAAGATAAAAATGCAGGACAATGAAGTAAAAATGTGACACTGACACTTCCCCACCCATCTGTTAAAAGAAAGGAATTTAGGTAATGGGTAGTGAGAATTATTCAAGCGTTACTAGAGAAAACAAAAAATTCTTCAGGAGTTAAGCTAGTGAGCAGGGGAAAACATGAAAGTGAAGTTTAAAAATACGGTAGAAATAAAATAGAAAAAGATATGGTAAAGAAGTATCTGGAATTATTTAAAGAGGCTGCCAACGGTTACATACTGCAGAATAACAGACATCTCACAGAACATGAAGAGGCGCAACTGCAAAGTGATAAGAGAAAATAAGGGAATGTCTGGATAATATGCATGAGTTTAGAAATATTACTGCTAAGCAACTATTTTTGATAACTCCAGAGCTGAAAAACGTTTAGCACAGTAACTTCTTCCCAAACTTTGGGAGCCTATAACAAGAAAAATAACCAAAGATCCTGTAGAGGTATTAAAGATATGAAAATCTGTATAAAGCAGAGAAATGTGGAAGTCCAGAAAGAACACAAATGGAAATATTTATGGAAGTCTGAACTATGCCAAGGTTAGACGTAGATGAGGCTCACCAATTAACAGCTAAGATAGGAGGAGATGAGATGAAAACAGAGACGTATAATCAATCTGCTGGGAAGTCTCTAGGAATAGATGGGATTACTGTGGAAGTTTGGAAGCTAGAAGCGGAGTGGTAAAGATCTGGAAGATTTTGTTTAACTGTATTTTAAAAAGGAAATGAAACACCAATATCCATGAAGAAGGCTGTAGTGGTTGTAATATCTAAAGTAAAAAAACAATTGGACCCAGCTTCATAAAAGGCCTATTTCAATTTTAAACCAAGATTATAAAGTGTTTATGCCTGCAACAGCTAAAAGATGGGTAAAGGTGTTGCCAAAACTGATAGATATGGGTCAATGTGGTTTTGAGGAGGGGGCAAACATTTGATAATATTAATAGAACAATGATGATCAGGAGGGAAGCAGAATATAAGAAAATACTGTTGTTGACGGGCGTTGATGCGGAGAAAGCCTTCAACACAGTAAGCTGGGATTTTAAGAGTAGGACAGTGGAAGCATTTACATTCCCTGATGAAATAATCAGGTTAATTAGGAGGTTATAAGAGGGATTGGAGGCAAGAATTAAAGTGGGAGGGTTCCTGTCTGATGTGTTGTGTCTGAACAGAGTGGTGGGTTCTGAAAAGGATATTTGCTGCAAATTTAGAAACTTTGTTATAGCATCGTTCAAGTTTTGATTTTTGTGATGCTGGAAGGTTAGTAAGGATGGGAGTACCATAAAGAAGTGTGGTGAGGAGATAAATAGTGGCAAGTGTAGTTTTAGCTGCATCAGTGAGAAAGTTTTTGGTAGTATAAAGCATCCCTAGTTTTTGATGAGTTTTTCTTATGCAATTTTGTATATACATGTCAGATTTAAGATAATCATTCACAATCATCCCTAATAATTTGCTATCAGAAGTGACTTCGGTGGTTGTATTATCAAGAGAGGGGAGTTTAAATTTTGATCAGAAGTAGTTGACTTCATTCATTCTGCACATATGGGTATACGGATCTGATTTGGATCCGAGCCGGCAAAAACTTTTCAAGCATCAGCTCCAAGCTCCTCCCCTACCTATGTTACCTCACTTCCTCCTATCTAGCCCCAGATCTCGTTTGCTGCTCTGAGTCAGCATTGTGGTCTCTGTGCTCTTAGCTAGGTGGTAAGGTTTTTGGTACTTTTTGCTACTTGAGTGTGAATTCCTTCCCTTTTTCTTCCCTTACATCACATTTGGTCATCGTGTTATTTAAAAAAAAAAAAAAAAGTTTTTTTTTAGTTTGTATTCTCTAGTGGTAGTTTTGTGTTCTGGTTCCCGCCTAGGCCCATCCCGGTTTTGTGTGCGTGTGATCCATTTAGGACTTTTTTTCTGTCATTGTTATGGCTGAACAGACTAAGGTTCTCTTCAAAAAGTGCACAGAGTGTGGTCATAGGCTTTCTCCAGCTGATGGCCACACTCTGTGTGTTGTATGTTTAGGGGTCGCCCATCTGTCAGTATCCTGTGACATTTGTTCGGGGTTTAACCCAAGGACACTGAAGGATCGTCGGCCAAGCTTGTGGCCAAAGGCTTGCTACCTGCTTCTGCCCTGGAGTCTGTCTCGGTTTCCTCTCCAGCCAGTGACTCCGTGCAGGCAGGGACTCAACCTCCCGCCAGGCCTGCTTCTTCGGAGTCGTCCCAGAGAGGTAGGGTCAAAAGGGATAGAGGTGCAATAAAGAGAGAGACAAGCCCAGGAAAAGGTCTCCGGACAAGGAGTCTTTTTCCAGTCCCTCTGCTAAGATGTCTAGGTCTCGTTCTCCTCAGCTCCACTCTCCCTGTTTCTCGGCGGAGCCATCGGAGCCGAGGCACTCCCCCCTGATCCAATCCAGACCCGAGTCGGTCGCTTCCTCCAGATCGACTCAGAGTGTATCCGAACTTGATATGGACAGGCTGATGAGGAGGTTTATCCAGAACCAGATTCAGATGGGGGTCTTACCAGGACCCTCTCCCATTGGTGAGGGTTCTTCTTCTGCTACTATGTTCCACCCTATTGCTCCTTCCCCGATCCGACCCGATGCTTCGGGGTTTTCGGGTCCGAGACCTTTCGGAGCCGCGGGGTTGGCACCGATGGTTTTCGTTTCCTTGATGCCGACCATCACCTTGAGTTCCTCGGATCCAGGGGACTCTCGGATCCGTGGTCGGGGAGTCAGACCCAAGAGTCGGGATCTCGTTCCTTTGCATCCCACCCTCGGCACCCGGACTACCTTGCAGTCGGCTCCTGTTCTGGCTTCAGTGCCGGGAAGAGCTTACATTCTACAGAGGCATGCTCTCCATCGGCATTCGGGGCAGTGGAAAGGGTCCTCTCGCAGGGGTTGAGACCACAGCTCACATCCTCAGATCCGGCCCAGACCCCCTTGATTTTGGATTCTGCTACCATTGCCCTGTCTCAGGGACAGCCCGTGCCAAGGCAGCCCCAGGTCGTTCCCCCTCGGGGAACCCCCGGAGGCTTACGAATCCTATCCAGAGAGTCACACTGGAGAGTTGAACCTCGTAAGTGTAAGTACAAGAGGAGGCATTTGGACTCCCCTGAGTCCATTACCACTGATATGGACTTGGATGAAGGAGAGGGTTCCCCCAGATCACCTGCCGAGGACGTCTCGTTTGGAGACATTATGGAGATCCTCCACCAAAGAGTAGGTTGGTCAGCTCCCAAACCCTCTGTGGATGAGTCCGTATTCCTGGATGCCTTTGGCGCGGGCCCATCTACTTCCTGGGTCTCCCCACCAGCTGACCCCTTGGTGGACCTCATCACCACTAGGGCATAGAAGGATCCTGACACCGCAGAGCTTATCCCCAAAAGGCCAGACAAAATTCTTTCTCCACCATCGGACAGGCAGGCATGGTCCATGGGAGCCCTGGTAGACGCTTTGGTGGTTGCAGCTTCCACAAAGAAGGAACTAGCACAGGAGAGTTCCTCGGTTCATCCACCGGACAAGGAGTCCAGGCCGATGGATAGTTTTGGGAAGCGCATGTACTCGTCAGCGACATTTTCTATTCATGCGCTGAATTACTTGGCACATGTCATTCGACTGCAGCAAAACCTTATATCGGAGCTAAGTGAGTCGCCCCTGGAATCTCTGTCACAGCCAAGGCAAGCAGTCCTTAACTGCCAAGATGACTACGCTGAAATCAGTGACTAATACCTCTATACGTCCCCTCTCTCATGCCACGGAGGGTGCCGCTAGAGCTGCAGGTACAGGCGTTGCTTTGAGGCGACACACCTGGATCAGGCTGTGTCAATTTGCGGACCCCTTTAAGGCGTCTTTCATCAATGCCCCATTCGATGGATCATTGCTCTTTGGGAAGACCGTACGTGACACACTAACCCCCAGAGGTCCTATTCCAGGAACCAAAAGGGGCAAAAGAAGATGTGGTTCCAGAAGTCACGGTCCTTTTGTGACACTCAGGAGTATTCGTCCCCCAGAGGCCGAGGGGGACAAGATCGACGCCGCCCCAGGGGCAGAGGGGGTCCCAGAAATTTCGGGTCTAGGGAACCTTTTTCCGACAGATCCGCTCAACAACCCTGAGGGGTTACCCGGCTGCTGTACTCTGGTGGCAGTCAGGGGAAGATTTTCCTTACATCCAGCGGCATGGGAGTCCATTACTGCAGACCGCTGGGTGTTAAACATCATATACAGGGGATAGTCTATCCCCTTCATTTCACATCCCATATCTCCAGCTCGCCTTCCAAATGTCCAACCCGCTCACAGGGAGGCTGCAGCTTTAGCGGTTTCAAAGCTGTTACAAAAACGAGCCATCGAGACGGTCCCCCCAGATCAATCTGGATCAGGCATCTACTCCAGGTTCTTTTTAGTACCAGAGATGACGGGGTACCTCAGGCCCATTCTAGACCTGTCTATCCTCAACCTGTCGGTAGAGAAACAAAAATTCCAGATGGTCACTCTACAGTCCATTCTACCGTTTTTGAGAGAATGCGACTGGATGTGCTCGTTAGACCTCCAGGATGCTTACTATCACATCAAGGTCCACAGGAGCTCCAGGAGGTTTCTCCGCTTCCGGCTAGGGGCCAGTTACTTTCAATTCAGAACCCTACCCTTTGGTCTCACCACAGCCCCCAGGGTGTTCACCTAGGTCATGGTGGTTGTAGCGGCTCACCTGAGACTTCAGGGCATTCAGGTATTCCCCTACCTGGACGACTGGCTCTTCGCTGCATCCACCAAGCGTCTCCTGTATCGTGCCCTACACTACTTCCTTGGTCTGGCTCACAAATTAGGCATCTCGATCAACCTCAACAAGTCCCACCTGACTCCAGTTCAGATCATAGACTTCATCGGGGCTCGGTTGGATTCGATTTAGTCAAAGATTTTTCTCACTCCAGAAAGGATAGCGAATCTCAGACTCCATGTTTCTGTGATCTTGGATCATGCGGTTGTCACAGCAGCCGATGTTCTCAGGGGCCTGGGTTCCATGGCAGCAGCAATCTCTATACTCCCTCTTGCACGTCTTCACATGAGAGTCCTTCAGTGGAATCTGGCAGTCCAATGGTCCTGGCTAGACCTTCCAATGAGTTTCCACATCCATATCAATCGGGCATGCAGAACGGCACTCCTGTGGTGGCTTCACTCTGCGGACATATTTGCAGGGAGGCAGCTTTCTAGCCCGTCAGGCTCAAGCCACGGTGACCACGGACACTTCCCAGTGCGGGGGGGGGGGGCACTTCCTGGGAAGAATGGCCCAAGGCACGTGGTCCCCTTCAGAGACCAAGCTACACATCAACGTCCTGGAAATGAGGGCAGTTTTGTTAGCATTGAGAGCCTTCCACCCGGTCCTACCTCCGGGGACCTTATCCATTCATTCAGACAACATGTCTGTAGTCTGGTATATAAACAAACAGGGAGGGACCTGATCCTACCCCCTTTGTCACGAGGCCATGAGAGTTTGGGAGTGGGCCATATCCACCAGCCGGTTTCTCATAGCAAATCCCTGGACGCTCCAATATTTTGGAGGACAGTCTCAGCAGGGCTATCCTCTTCCCTACTAGTGGTCCCTGAAACAATCAGTGGTGGAGAAGATCTTCAATGTTTGGGATCAACCTTGCTGCGATCTCTTCGCATCTCCTTCCAACGTGAAGTGCAGCAAATTCTTCGCTTTGATCCCCCCTCCGGGGGATGCCCCCAGGGAAGCTCTAGTCCATGCTTGGCCTCCCGGGTTACTGTATGCTTCTCCCCCATTACCTCTGATTCCAAAGTTCCTTCAGAGAGCTTGCCGGCTGCAGTGCAAAGTCATTCTCATAGCTCCCTTCTGGCCGCATCGTGTGGTTTCCCTTCCTATGGTCTCACCTGTTGGCCCCTCCATGGGCTCTAGATCCATGTCCGGATCTCGGATCTAATTTCTCACCCTTTGGGCTTGCCCCTGCCCAACCTGGACAATCTCAAGCTGACTGCTTGGCTGCTCCAGTTCCCATGATCATCAGGACTCCCGGACTTTCATCTCCTGTCAAGAATATTCTGGTAGCTTCTCTTAAGGCCTCCACTAGGAAACTGTACAATAGCAAGTGGAAACGTTTTTGTGTTTGGGCCTCTCAGTGCAATCAGAACCCGTTTACAGCCCCTGTTCCAGTCATACTGGATTTTTTGGCAGATCTTTTTCGGTCAGGCTCTAGTGCTTCCACCATCAAGGTTCAACTGGCTGCTATCTCTAATTTTCATGTGGGTGAAAGTAAGGTTGCTCTGGCCTCTGCCCGACTCTGTAAAGCCTTCCTGAAGGGCACCTTTTTATTGTGACCTCCAGTTAAAGCAACAGTGCCCCCCTGGGATTTGACTTTAGTCCTTCAGGCCTTGACCTCTCCCCCTTTCGAGCCAGCCGGTTCAGTTCCGATGAAGTTCTTGTCATGGAAGACAGCATTCTTGGTCGCCATCACTTCGGCTAAGAGAGTTTCTGAGTTGCAGACATTATCCTCCTTGCCCCCCTGTTTGGTTTTTCACAAGGATAGGGTTTCATTGCGCATGAACCTTTCTTTTCTTCCCAAAGTGTCTTCAGCAGCCAATATTAATCAATCAATAAATTTGCCGGTCTTCTTCCCAAATTTCCAGAATAGAGGTGAATGTAAGCTTCATTTGTTGGATGTCCAATAGACAGCTTCATTTTTACCTCCATAGGACTAAACCCTTCCGGAAGTCGGATCAATTGTTTGTCTCTCTTTCTAAACCATGTTTGGGCAAAGCAGTTTCGAAAGTGTCCTTAGCAAGATGGATCACCCTGTGTATTGTGCAGGTCTATAAGGACAAATGGTTATCTCCTCCTGGTGTATTGAAGGCTCATTCCACTAGAGCTATGGCCACTTCTGCAGCTTTCTGGTCGAGAGTTTCATTAGGTGATATTTGTGCAGCAGCTACTTGGGCAAATTCGCACACATTCATCTCTCATTACAAATTGGATCTCATTTCTAGAGGGAGAGCATCCTTTGGCTCTGCGGTGCTCAGAAATATCCTTCCTTAAGGGCCTTCCAGGAATTCTAGTAGCTGGGGACTCTGTCCCATATGTACAGAATGAATGAAGTCAACTACTTCAGATAAAGAAGTTATGTTCTTACCTTAACGCTCCATCTGAATAGTAGACTTCATTCTTCTGCACTTTCCCTCCCTCCGTCCCCCTCACTCTTCAGGTTATCCTGTTTAGGGTTTTTGGTTACGTCGCTTTTTAGTGATAGCAAACTTGATCTGGGGCTAGATAGGAGGAAGTGAGGTAATATAGGTAGGGGAGGAGCTTTGAGCTCGGAGCTGATGCTTGAAATGTTTTTGCTGGCTCGGATCTGAATCGGATCCGTATACCCATATGTGCAGAAGAATGAAGTCTACTACTCAGATGGAACGTTATGGTAAGAACATAACTTCTTTTTTTTTTTTTTTCATGGGAGAGAGACTTAAAGGAAAAAAGGAGTAGTTTGGTGCATTAATATTATGACATGAAAAAAACCTGAACTGTCTCAAAATGTTCCACAACACTGAGATGCCCTTTTCTGTTTTATCAGGTACAAAATAATATCATCTGCAGATAAAGCCAACTTTTCTAGAAAACCATACCAATTATAGTCTTGAACTGCTGAGTCCCTTATTTTCATTGCCAATGGTTCTAAATATAATGCAAATAAAAAGGGGGAAAGAGGACACACCTTGCTTGGTTCTTCTGTTCAGATACAACTTATCATAGGGGAACCCTCCCACTTTGATTTTTGCCGCTAATCCCTCATATGGTCTCCTAATTAGGCTTATTGTATCAGGAACTGCAAATGCTTCCAGTGCCATACTCAAAGTCCCAGCTTACTCTGACAGATGCTTTCTCTGCATCAAGACCCAGCAAAAGCAGTATTTTCTTAGTCTGCTTTCCTGTGGATCGTCATCATTCTGTTAATGTTGTCAAATGTTTGAGTCCCTCTGCAAAACAACATTGATCCATATCTGTCAATTTCGGCAACACCTTTGTCATTCTTTTAGCCATTGTAGGCATAAACACTTTATAATCATGCTTTAAAATTGAAATGGGTCTATATGAAGCTGGATCTGATGGGTCTTTACAATCTTTAGGTATTACAGCCGCCACAGCTCTTTTCCAGAATGTTATTCTTTCCTCTTTTTTAAAATGCTGTTAAACAAAACCTTCAACATCTTTATCACTTTCTTCCCTCTTACCTTCCAGACTTCCATATGAATACCATATATTCCTAGAGACTTTCATGCAAATTGAGTATACATCACCATTTTTATCTCATCTCCTCTTATCTTAACTGTTAATTGTTGAGCCTCATCTACCTCTAACCTTGGCATCTTTAAGTCTTCCATAAACATTTCCAGTTATGTTTTTTCTTGATTTCCCCACTTCTCTGCTTTATACCTTTACATTTTCTCTGGTTATTTATTATGTTATAGGCTCCTTAACTTTGGCAGCAGTTCTTTCAACTTTCTGTTGCCTAAGTTGTTGAACCAAAAGTTTGTTTTTTGTGTGCTGAAGTTGCTATCAGAAAACAGTTACTTAAAAGCAGTCTTTCTAAACTCCTGCATATTATTCAGGTACTCCCTTATTTTCTCTTTAGCACTGCATTTTTCCGCATCTTTTTGTTCTGTGAGTTTCCCCCTTATTCTGTAATACTTTAACCTTTGTTAGCCCCTCTAATTAATTATTGATCTAATGTTGTCAGTTTTCATTCATTCCAATAACTGGGTTTGGATCCGATCCTCGGATCTGACTCTGACGTTACTAAAGCACGTGGCCACCAAAAAACTCTTGAGCTCCTCCCTTTCCCAAAATGCACCAACCCTAACACTCCTCAGATCTCGTCTGCCACTTTAGCGTGAAGACGTGGTCACCTTTAGCTCTCAAGCTAGATAGCCTTTTTTTGAATTCATGTAAGTGAATTTTCATATAATTCTTTGATATGTTCTTAAATATTATATTCCTTATACCTCACGTTCTATACTTTAGTGTGAATCTGTTTTACCATTGCTGGTAGTTCTTTTGTACCCTTCTTTAGGGTAATCTACTTACCATTGTTGTTATTTCCTTTCTTAACCAAAAAAAATTCTTACTTTTGTTATTAACATCGGAAATGTCTGAGAAAGCCCCCTTGGGGTTTAAAAAATCTACAGAATGCAGACATAAAATTCCGCTTTCAGACTCTCACACTATATGCAGGCATTGTTTAGGCCCTCAGCACCTAAATGTTGAGTGCAAGATTGGCAGGGATTTAATCCCAGGGCCTTGGCTGATAGGAAGAATAAATTAATATTAAAAGGATTACTCCCTTTTTCCTTTTCCAAAGTGTTATCTGGGGCTCAACCCCCCCCCCCCCAGCAAAAGGCGAAAAAGTCTTCCAAGCCTTCTGGATCCTCTACACCATCCTCTGATCCTACCACTGAACCACTAAGGAAAAAGGCCAAGAAATCTGATCTGAAAGCTGCTTCTGCATCAGCACCTGAAAATAAGTTTGCTTCATTTGATCTGACTTTATCGTATCTGAAGCCCTTACCAAAAACAGCATAATCCCCTTCCTTGGATCCAGTACCATCCCTTGTACCTTCTCCCTTCCTAGAAGTATGTTGATGCTCAAGATCCCCATCACTGGCTTTCCTCTCTTTCTTCCAGGAGTCTCACCGAGGCAGATGTGGACAAGATGATGAGGAAGTTTCTCTCCGCACAAATACAGGTGGGAGTTATTCTGGCTCCTACCCCATCGGGATAGGAAACCTTTGTAAATATTACACCATCTTTTTCAACTCCTTCAAAAATCCAACCAGTTGCTTTGGTGCCCTCAGGTCCGAGTCTTCTGGGACCATTGACTTCAGATCCGAAGATCTTAGTTTCTTCAGATCTGAAGCTTACTCTGAATGCTACAGGTCCTATGGTTTGGGATCTGGACGACTCTGAGCCGAGGTGTCCGTGTTGGGTCTGAGGTGTTAGTAGACACTGAAATTTTCAGAGCCATCTCTGCCCCTTGGAGCTTTGGTACTGAATATCTTGCCTCCGACCTGTGCCTCTGGTCGGTTGCCTTCAGGACAGAGGGAGCTGAGGGGTCGGAAGCTTGGCTTCTTGGCTCCATTGGCTTCCTTCTCCCCAGAGCAGTCTGCCTTTGAGGTAGTGGAGAGAGTATTTTCTACTCCTGCAGGACAGACTGTTCCTCCTTCCTTGCATCATCTGTCTGGATCCCACATTTCTTTGCACATTGAGCCTCATTTTCCTGGTCCACAGGGACAGCCTACCCAAAATCTCCAAGATACCCAGTAGGGTATTACCATTTCTTCCCATATCTCTCTAGAACATCCCACCAAAGGGTCCCTAGGAAGAGGAAGTGCAAGAGGAGGCACTTGGATTCCCCTCAGAAGTCTGTTACCAAAGACACTAATTTCAACGAAGGGGAATAGTCTCCAAGATCACCACCTGAAGACATCTCCATTGGAGACATCCTTAAAATCCTAAAGCAAAGGCATGGATGTTCTTCATCTCACATTGCTGCAGACTGTACTTTGGTCAGCCTAAAACCCTTCTTCTGAAGAGTCAGTGTTCCTGGAGGCTTTTGTGTCTGGGCCATCTACCTCCTCGGTGAATTCACCCACCGAGGAGCTCATTGATTTGGTCTCTCAGTGGGCGTGGAAGGAGCCTGACACAATTGAGCCAAATCCCAAGAGACTGGATCTGATTCTGGCACCACCTGTAGACAAGGAATTTTGGAGCAAGGTAGTGCCAATAGATGCCATGGTCTTGGCAGCTGCTACTAAAAATGAACTAGTGGAACAGAGTTCCTCTGTCCATCCCCCTAACAGGGAGTGTAAAGCACTGGACAGATTTGGAAAGCATGTGTATGCTTCAGAGATGTGGTGTCCAATTGCTGAACTACTTGGCCCATTTTATAAGGCTCCAAAGGGATTTGATAAAAGAACTATCAAATTATTTTTCAGGAGCCATCACTGCTGATGCTCTGCTGTTGATTTCTACCTCATCCATGAGGCTTATCTCACATGCAGCTGAAGGTACCTCAGGGGTGACTGGTTCAGGCATATCCATAAGGAGGCATGCTTCTATGTGCTTGTGTGATTTTTGCGGAGCCCTTCAAGTCCCATTCGTCAATGCTCCTTTTGACAGCAGTTCTCTGTTTGGCCCAAAAATGAAGGACCACATTATCCAGGTGCAAGAAGGATGGAAAGACCCTCTCTGCAATGTGTGTACATTTTATGACCCCTCAAAGAACCTTCTCAAGGAATCAGCGGGGTGGTCAAAAAATTTGGTTCAGGTAGTCCCAGGGTCCTTTCTTAGATCCACGTGGAGATAGTTCCCCCCAGGGGCAGAGGGGAGAACTCAAATGGAAGATGACACCCATGCAGCAGAAGAGGCCCACAAAACCAAGGGTTTACAAATTCCTTTTCTGATAGGCCCCTATCAGTGCTCCTGAATGGAGGCCCAATTGTGCCACTCTGGAGGCAGTCAGCAGCCATTTATCTCAGCACTAGATAGCCTGGCTAGAAATCATAAATGATACTTGGGTGCAGAAGATTATATCCAGAGGTTATATTCCCTTTCTCTTCCACATCCACCTCTATACAAGCTTCCTGTTGTACCACCCAGTCAGAGAAAATCAACATCACTAGAAATCAACATCAATAGAAATTTAAAAGCTGCTAGAAAAAAATAGTCATCCAAGAAGTCCCGCCAGACAAAATGTGATCTGGAACTTGCTCAAGATTCTTATTAGTACCAAAGAAAATGGGACTTGAGACAAGCTCTTGATCTCATTATCTTCATCAAGTCAATTCAACACACAACGTTTTTAATGGTAATGGTTCAGTCCAGTGTGCCCTTTTTGAGCATGGACGATTGGTTGTGCTCAGTAGACCTTTAGGATGTGTACTATCATATACAAATGGACAGATAATCCAGAAAGTATCTACGCTTCTGGCTGACAGCCAGTCACTATCAGTTCAGGGCACTGCCCTTTGGCCTCACCACAGCCCCCCAAGGTGTTCACCAAATGCATGACAGTGGTGGCAGCTTGAGACTACAGGGATTCTGAATGTTTCCATATTTAGACAATTGTCTCAATATTGCTCTGACCAGGATTTTACCACTAAAAGTGCAGGATCAGGTACTCCAGATTTGCTCCAACCTGGAAATACCTATAAACTACAAGTCTAATTTAGAACCATCTCAAATACTAGAATTTATAGGAGCAGTGTTCAATACAGAATCAATGACAACTTCTCTTCCCCTCTTGAGTACTAATTATTAGGTTCCAGGTCAAAAAAGATAATCTTCAGTATCACAATTTCAGCTTGATTGATTCTACAAGCCCTAGAGTCAATGTCAGTGGCCATAATTCTAGTTTCCCTTGCAAGATTTCATACAAGAATTCTTCAAGTGGATACTGTCAACACAGTGGTCAGTTCTGTACCACCCCATGTCAGGTCAAAGAAAAATAATCTGTGCATGCAAAAAATACCTTTGGTAGTGGATTCAGTCAGATCAAATTTTACAAGGTTTTCCCTTCATTCTCCCTCAACCCAGGGCCATAGTGACCACGGACCCATCCCAGATGGAGGCACTTCCTGGAAAAACAGTCTGAAGCACTTGGTCCCCCAAAGAGGCCAAAACACATATCGATGTTCTGGAAATTAGAGCAGTGCTCTTAGCATTTCAGGCATTCCAAGATTCTCTCCCTTTCGGGACAATTGTGATTCAAAACAGACAACTTGTCAGTAGTTTGGTACATAAACAAACAAGGGGGGATTAGGTCTTATCCCTTGTGTTGAGAAGCCCTCAGGATTTGGCAATAGGCAATCACTTCAAACCACTTTCTAGTAGCAACACACATTCTGGAGAAGTGCAACGTGAAAGGAGACAAACTGAGCAAGTCCATTTTACTACCTCAGGAATGGTCTGTCAACAAGAAAGTGACATATAATTTTCAGTCAATGGGGCCAGCCTTGCTGTGATCTTTTTGAATCTCCCCTAAACAAGTGCAGCAGCTTCTTTGCCTTCATCCCCCCACAGGTTGATCACCGAGAGATGCTCTACTTCACAATTGGCCAATCACTCTTTGTGCTTATCCACCGATTCCTCTAATTCCCAAATTTCTGCAGAAAGCTGCCCAGTTGAAGAGCAGGGTTATCCTCATCACACCTTACTTGCCTTGACAGATTTTGTTCCCCTTCCTTTGGTTTCATGTACTGTACGCACCTTGGATTCTGGATCCAATTCCAGACCTCCTGTCTCACCTGACAGGCATGACACATCCAGATATTTCAAACCTAAAGCTAACAGCGTGGTGTCTGTAATTCCCTTGATAGCCAGACAAATGATGCTTTCTTCCCATGTTTGCCATAAACTTCTATCTTCAAATAAGGCTTCCCCAAGAAAACTTTACAGAAGCAAGTGAAAAAGATTTGCTTTTTGGGCAAAACAAAAACACATTGACCCCTTTTCAGCTGCTGTACAGTGTCCTGGAATTTTTTGGCAACAATTTTTTAACGAGGGAGCTAGCTCCTCAACAGTCAGTCCAGTTAGCAGCAATTTCTAATTTTCACACTGGATTTGACAATTCTTCCTTGGCTTTGTAAAGCCTTTTTAAGAGGCACCCTCCTGCTCAGACCACCTTATCAAAATCCTACTCCACCATTTGACTTAAATTTGGTACTACAAACCTTAATTCAATCCCCTTTCAAACCAGCAGCTAAATGTGAACTTAAATTCTTGACCTGGAAAACTTTTTCTAGTGGCCATTACTTCTGCTAGAAGAATCTCAGAACTTCAAACTTCATCATCTGAACCTCCTTACTTGATTTTTCATAAGGATAGAGTGACATTACGTATCAACACTTCTCTCCTTCCTAAGATGGTGTCAGATTCCAGTATCAATTAGTTAATTAATTTACCAGTTTTCTTTCCCAAATTTTCAAAGGTGAATATATGTTACATTTATTGGATGTTCAGTCAGTTATGATTTTACTTACATAGAACAAAAGAAATCAGAAAGACAGACCAATCATTTGTATTCTTTGCAGATTCAAAATTGGGGAGACCAGTTGCAAAGGTCACTTTAGCCAAATGACTGAGGCATTGCATAATGTTTATTTACAGTAAGCTGGGCCTAACCTTACCAAAACCTATGAGAGCACATTCGACTAGGTCTGTGGCAACTTCCAAGGTATTTCTTTCTAAAGCTTCCATGGTTGATGTATGCAACCTGCAACCTGAACCAGTCCTCAGACTTTTCTCACTCATTACAAATTGGTTCTGGTCTCTAGGGGAAGAGAGTCTTTGGCTCAACTGTGTTCAGGAACATCTTTCCTTAGAGACCACCTGAGAATTTAGGTAGCTGGTGACTCTGTCCCAAATGTTGAGGAATGAATGAAAATTGACAACATCAGATAAAGAAGTTATGTACTCACCATAACATTCTATCTTTGTTGTCCATTTTCATTCTTCCTTACCTTCCCATCCACCGACCTCCATCCTTTTCTTACTTGACTTATGGAAGAACAAGAGACTATAAGGACTCAACTGTCCTTTGGATTGAGCTCCAGATAGGATCTATATTTTTACATTTTTGTATAGATACAGGTACCTATCTACATGTGTATATATATATATATATATATATATATATATTTCAAATGTCTGTGTGTGTATCTCTCTCTCTCTCTCTCTGTGTGTGTGTGTATATATATATAGATCTGTATATATATATATATATATATATATATATATATATATATATATATATATATATATATATATATATATATAGAGAGAGAGAGATATGATGCATACCGGCAAACAAGATCTGAGGAGTGGTGTTAGGATTGGAGCATGTGCATTATGGGAAAAGGAGGAGCTGAAGAATTTTTCAGTGGCCACGAGCTTTAGTACTGGCCAAGTCGAATCTGAAGATCGGCTCCAAACCCAAGTATTGAGGAAGAATGAAAATGGACAACACAGATGAAACTTTGTTGAGTTTGTAACTTCTTTATTACTTAACCATATCTCGTTTTCTTTCATTTCTACTCTATTTTTAAATTCCACTTTCATCTTATCCCACTCGCTAGCTATAACTTCTGGAGTACTTTCAACCTTCCCTAATAACTCCTAAATAATTTCCACTACCCTTTCCTTAAATTATTCTCTTTTTAACAGGTAGGTGGTGAAGTAAGTGCCAGTGTCTCATCTTTATTTCTCTGTTCTGCATTTTTATTTTAGTAATTATTGGCACATGATCTGCAGTTGTTATTGGATGTGTGTCAAAGTTCTCAAATATACATGTTCCTGTGAAATATAATTCCTTCTTGTCTGTCCCGGTTATTGTACTTTGGGGAATTTGTAAAATGTCCTTCTATTTAATGTTGCAGTATTCTGTACATATAGGTTGTATTCCGCCCAATGACCTGACTTCTAGCATGTATACAAAAGCTTAAAGCCACTGCCTGTACATGGGACATCGCGCAAAGGCGCAGATAATGTCAGACATAAGAGACGTCCGCACATACAATCTTCAGAACTTTTTCTCCGCCATTTGGAAAGGTTAACTCGTACATTCGGTCTGCCGTTGGATATTGTTTGTTTCATCTTTCAACTTCAGATAATTACCCCGTAGGGGATTTAAGTTGTTGCTACTGCTCTTGTTGCTATTAATGTCATCCAGGAAGGGCAAGTGTAGATTTGGAAGGCAAATTCCACATAAGAATTGTCACAAGCTTTGTTTGTTCTGCTTAAGGCCTACTCACAACCATCACTCTTGCTCTGTTAGGCCTTTGTACCTAAGACATTGCAAAGTAGTCTGTATGTTTAAACCTTTATTTAGAAAACCAGAGACTCAAACGTCTGGCTAGAGATGCAATGTAGGGTTCCAGTAGTTCTTCTGAGCCATCTGTGAAGAGGAAGGTCAGCAAAGCTGACCCAAAAACTCTTCGGTTGTACCTACTCCCTCCAACATACCCCTTGAGGTTGGTTAAAACCTGGTGGTGCAGTCAGAGATAGGGTCTGCTTCTTCGGTGGGTACCACAGTGGAAGCCATCAGGAGTAGGGATCCTAGCACATCTGAAGCTATGCAGACATCCCGATCAGAATCAGATGACTTGGGGAAACCACGGCTTATTATTTCAGAGGACTGTGGAACCGTTCCTGTCCCTCAGTTTAAGGATGTCTCTGACGTTAGGCCTGTGTCTGCCCATTCTCCTCAACAGGATAAGCATATGAAAAAGAAGCAAGTGATCAGGCAAACCACCATTCCTTCTACACCTTCATCGGATTGGGATGTCGTCTCACAATGTCTCATTAAGGTTCTTATGGCCTTGAGGCCTCCAGCTTTGGCTTCTCCTATTTCACTGCCTGCTTTTACCTAATCTCCTGTGCTGCCGTTGGGGTCATTTTCTGGGCAAGCTGTGGACTGTCAGGTTCAGGACTCTGATTCTGGGAGGTCTTTTTTGCGTACTCTGCCCAAATTCCTTCTCCTCTGGAATATGCTTCTCCAGAGGAAGAGTCTAATGGGGGGATTCCCCCATAGAAGAGCTTCCCTTTGGGGAAACTATAAACAAAATGAGAGAATTCTTTATGTGGGATTCTTCCCAAATTTCAGAGGAACTAAAGCGATATTATGATCTCCAGTTGGAGGCCCTTGCTCCTTCAGCGGTCCCTCCAGTACTCCCAGCTTTCCTAGATGCCTTTGCATCTGCCTCCCCAGACTCCCAGGCTCCTACCCCTAAGAGCCTGACCATTTTTTATAAGGTCCTGAAGATTGTAAGTTTCTCTTTAAATGCCCTTCGGCTGATCCAGCTGTAGTCTCCATTACGTCTGGCAAGTCTTCACGGGTATATCATTCTACAGAGTTACTTCCTTCTAATAAGGAAAGTGGAAAGGCTGGGGAAGACTACTACTACCTTCGTTATCAGAGCTATTAACTACCAGACCCACATGTCTCGGTACACCTTGGCTTTGCTTTCTCAAGCTTCCCAGGCTCTTTCCCAGTTACCTGACTCAGAAGCTAAGTCACTAACTCTTTCTCTTTTCCCCACTTCCTCGCAGGTAGCTAGACATTCAATCAAATGTAGTTATGAAGCAGTAGAGGCATCTTCCAGGGCAGCAGCTTCTGCTTCTGTTCTCAAAAGGCATTCCTGGCTATGTCTCCAGGCACTCCCTGATGACATTAAGGCCAAGTTGCTTGATGTCCCTTTGGACAATTCTGGCCTCTTTGGCAAGGCAGCTGCAGAACTCTTTAAATCTCTAAAAGAAAAAGGTAAAGAGCTCCAGGATTTGAAACACTTAGTTTCCCCAGTCCCTAAATTTCATAGAAATTTCCCTACCAAGACTCCCTTTGTCAAGAAACATGCTTGTTCCTCCTCTTCTACTCCTTCTGCTACTAGGCCATGCAAGTTTTCCAGAATATCCACTCAGTCTGTGGCTGTTGCTTCTACTCCTTCTTTTCAGCAGCCCTTTTAGCCCAGGAAAACTTCTCTGTGATGTTCTGCTCCCTCTTCCAAGTCATATTCATTTGTCTCTTTGTCTTTCTCTTTCCCTCTCAGCTTCGAGGGAAATAACTCAGAATTCCTGGATGATTTCAATTATCCAGAAAGGATACTTTGACTAGGAAGACTCCCCCCCCCCCCTTTCAACGGATACCACAACCTCCCCCCAGCCAATTGTGTCTGTTTTCTCTGCTGCTTGCTCACCCTTCCAACCAAAGCACCATTCAGGCTGTTCCTCAGAACCAGCAGAGAAAAGGGTTTTATTCCATAATGTTTCCTGTCCCAAGAAAAGATGGTTCTTGGAGGCCTATTCTAGACCTTTCCCTATTGAACACCTTCCTCATGGTGCCTTCTTTCAGGGTGCTATCTCTGCAATCTCTTCTTCCTTTGGTTCCTCCTCAATCCTTCTTAGCCTCTCTGGATCTCAAGGATGCTTATCTACACATCCATATTCACCCACAGTTCAGGAAGTTTTTGCGTTTCTCATTGGGTTCTTTGCACTTTCAGTTTGCTGCTTTGCTTTTTGGTCTTTCCACTGCTCCAAGAGTATTTACAAAGTGCCTAGCCCCAGCCATAGCCTTTCTGAGGCGGAGAGGGCTGCAAGTTTACCTCTACTTGGACGCTCTGTTGTTTATGGCCAGCAGTCCAGACCTGTTACTCCAACACCTGGACCTAGCTATTCCTTTTCTGCTGGGCCTAGGATTCTCTGTAAATTTCAAATAATCAAATCTAACCCTGAGTCAGGATCTCATATTTTTGGGTTGCAGGTTCCGGACAGACTTGATGATGTTTTTTCTCCACTTAGAAAAAGCAAATTCTCTCATAGTGTACCTGAGTCTCTTCTGCCCCTTTCTTCTATTACGGCCAAGGAGTTTCTGATACTGCAGGGATTCATGGCCTCCACGGTCCCACATTTGCCTTTTGCAGAATTACACATGAGGAAGGTCCAGTTGCTTATAAAGACAGTTTGGTCCCAGCATGCTCATCCATTAGATGTCTTGACCCCTCTTCTACGCTGCCTGAAAACAGAGCTATATTGGTGGATGCAGCAACTCAGTCAGAACCATGGCCTACCACTTCAGGTATCTCAGCCAGCTCAGCAGCTTTTCACAGAACCTTCAGACTTAGGATGGGGAGCAACCTTTCCTTCCAGGAAGGTGCAGGGTCTCTGGTTCCCCCTCTCAAAAGAGGAAGCACATCAACATCAGAGAGGTGAGGGCTGTGATTCTAGCCTTGTAGATGTTTCATCCTCTATTCTTCCAGGACCCCTCAGGATTTTTACAGACAATACTACTGTCCTTTGGTACATAAACAAGAGGGGGGGGCACAAAATCTTGCCTTCTTTGTCGCCTAGCCATCAAAACATGGGAATTGGATATTCAGTACAAACTGACACTGCATGCCATGCCATGTGCTCAGAGTTCAGTGGCAGACACGTTAAGCAGATCCATGACTCAATCACATGAGTGGATGCTTTACAAGTATGTGTTCATGGGTCTAGTTCACCGGTGGGTTACTCCAGAATTGGACATCTTTGTCTCCTCATTGAACAGATAACTACCTCTTTTTTGTGCCAGGGTCCATCACCCTCAACCTTGGAAGATAGATGCTGTATCCTTTTCATGGAAGGGAATGTTTCTTTATGCATTCCCCCTACCCCCTAATTCAGAAAGTCCTGTTGAAAATTCTACAGGAAAAAACAAAAATCTTGCTAGTGAACCCCCTTTTGGCCAAGACAGCACTGGTCCCCTCTTCTTCTGCAGTTAGCCAAGGACCATCGCTACAAATTAACTCACTGGTTGAACCTTTTCACTCAGAACAAGGGGTCATTAATCCACCCACATCTGCCAACTCTGCAGATGACCTTGTGGGCGATCAACTTTTGATCTCTTTCAGGCACCTGTTTTCTAAGGATGTGCTTAAGGTTTTGCAGGAGGCCAGGAAACCCATTACTAGAAAGTTTTACATTTCCAAGTGGAAAAGATTTTCGATCTGGTGCCAGAAAATTAATGACTGTCCTTTCTTTGCAGATATTCCTTTAGTGCTTTCTTACCTGTGTGAGTTGCTTAACAGTGGTCTTTCCTATTCCTCAGTCAAAGTCCACTGTTCTGCCTTGTCTGATTACTTGCCATTGACTTCCCCCTTAGCTTCCAGGATAGAGGTTAAGCTTTTCCTTAAAGGCGTCCTACACATGAGACCTCCTAGAAAACCAGTTCCTCGTCCCTGGGATCTTAACTATGTGTTAGGCCCCTTTTGAGCCAGTGACCTCCACTTCTCTCAAGTTTTTTGTGTGGAAGACAGTATACCTAGTAGCCTTAACCTCTGCTAGGAGGGTCTCTGAGATTCAGACAATGAAGGCTTTGCCCCCCTTTCTGGTTTTCCACAAGGACAGAGTATCTTTGAGAACTAATCCATCCTTTATGCCTAAAATGGTAAATAAACTGTTTCTTAATCAGTCCATCCAGTTGCCTGCTTTCTTTCCTTCATCTTAATCCCCTAGTGAGAGGATTCTGCATTCCTTGGATGTTCATAGACAACTCAGATTTTATCTTGACAAAACAAAGTCTATTAGGAAGTCTGATCAGCTTTTTGTGTCCTTTCATCCTAGAACTATGGGTTTATCTGTTTCCAAACTATCTCTTCATGGATCTCTAAGGCGGTTGTCTTTTGTTATGATTTTATGGGAAATCCTTATCTTCAGTTAAGGCCCATTCCACAAGATCAGTTGCCTTTTCAGGAGCTTTCTTCAAAGGCCTGCATGCTCACTCCATTTTGGAAGCTGCCACCTGGTTATCTGTTCATACATTTACAAGGCATTACAAATTGGAGACTATCTCCAGATCCAGTGTAGGATTTGCCAGAGCAGTCCTGCATGGATTTGTGGAAAATGCTTCTTAGTCTTCTCCATTCCACCCCCCCCCCCCCCGAGTTCCCTTTGGGCTTTTGCACTCTCCCATATATGTAAAGAATACTGCAACATTGAACAGAAGGGCATAGAATAGTTGTATAAAGTATTACCATAAGCATAAATGTCCTCCTCTTCTATGTTGCAATATTCTGTCCCACCCACCTTCCCCCTACAACTTATCCTTTCCTAGGATGACTGTCCTTTAGGCTCCCTTTCAATTTCCTTTCCTAATGGGGCTTACTTATTCTGAAGATTTTTTTATTTTTTATTTTATTTTACATTTGTTGACAGGGCTGGTCCGACTGGATATATGTCCATTTTCAGCAGAGGCCCGGGGAGAAAAGCTCCAAGAGAAAAAATACATAAGTATTAATATCAACGTTACAAAAATTCACTCAGAAAAAAATATAAAATAGCACTGACGTATATTACTGAAGTAACACAAATTAGCAGTGACCTATATTACAGAAGCAACAACAGGAAATTAATTACAGGATGAGGGAGTTCAAAATTAAGAAAGATAGCAGAAAAGTAAGTTTTTGTACTAATTTGTAAGCAGGAGTAAGTGAACATACTAGTAGCATATTATGCAAGCTAGTCTGGGTTAGTACAGGGGCAAAGCCAGTGAGTTTTGAGATGGGATTTAAAGTAGGGAAGAGAGGAGATTGCAGTGAGATTGTCAGGAAGGGAGTTCCAAGCTTTTCCTATTGTGTTAGAAAACAAGGAGGTGCCTGCCAAGGATTTACAAGTTGACACAAGAAGTTTGTTAGAAGAACGTAGGCTTTTGAAGTTGCAATAAGGTGTAATAAATGTCTTGAGAATAGGGGTGGTGTTAGTTTTATAGAGGATTTTATGGGCTAAGGAGAGCTGATGAAATAAGATCAGATTTTGAAGCTCAAGCCATCCTAATTTCTTTAGGTTTAAGCAGTGGTGAGTTCTAAAAGTAGAGCTAGAGGCAAATCTGGCAGTACTGTTGTAGGTGACTGCCAGTTTGGAGAGGTTAGTTTTGGAGAGATAAGTGTAAATGGGGGAGGCATAAAGTAGGGTAGAGATCAGATGTGAATAGGCAATGGTAGTTTTAGCAAGAGGTGTAAGAAATGGTTTAATTCTATACAGAGAGCCTAGTTTTCTGTTAACTAATTTTATAGTGTTGTTAATGTGAGAGTCAAAGCATAGGTGGTTGTTTATCTGTACTCCGAGGAGCCTGATGGAAGGGTCAGGTGATATGGTACCATTATTAGACAGGAGAGAGAAGTTGAGCGGAGAGGATTTTATGGGTGGGGGAGAAAAGTAACAATTTGGTTTTTTTTGGCGTTTAAGATTGAGCAACCTTTTAGGAACCAAGTTTCAACAGTTTTGAAAGTCTGTTGAGTGATGGAATGCAATTCAGAGGGGGAAGAGGCAGAGCAAATCAAAGTAGAATCATCAGCGTATTGTATACAGGTTGCAGAGGGAATACTGGTATGAACATTAATAAAAATAGAAAACAGAAGGGGGCCAAGTATAGAGCCTTGGGGTACTCCAAGGGTAATGGGAAGGAGGTTGGATAAGTTATTTTGCCAGAGCACAGCCTGTTGTCTGTTATGCAGATATGACTCAAACCACTTTTAAGCACTAGAGTCGAGTGGGAAAGTTTTAAGAATATTTATCAGAATATGGTGATTAACCATATTGAAGGCTTTGGACAGGTCTATAAAGAGAGCAGAGGTGAGTAAACTATAGATGTTATGTGATCCTATCTCGCCTACAAGTTGACACATGAAGTTCGTTAGAAGATCCTCGGCTTTGAAGTTGCAATTATGCTATAAATGTCTTGAGGCCTCTAATTGGCTGAGCTATCTTTATCCCAGGATGCACCACCACTAATCCCCAGATCAGATTTTGAAGCTCAGAGCTTGGACGTGGTCTCAACATTGGCTGGGCTAAGTACTATTTATTAGGCTTTTTCCTGTCAGTATTTGCTTCATTTAAACCCAAAAGCTGTTTTAATGGCTATTCTTTGTGTATGAGTGTTTTTGTGAAATTTGGTTGAAATTTTCGTGTTTTTTCCTGTCAGAGAAGGTTCCCATGGTAGTTTTAGCAAGAGGGCCTTCCCCTGTGGTTTCCACTACCTTAGTGGTTGTGTGTGGGTCAAGTACCCGTTTAAGTTAGAGGGTCTTGACCCTCCTTTTCTCCCTTTCTCTTTCTCTGTGAACAGTTTTGTTAAAAAAA
Source organism: Protopterus annectens (assembly GCF_019279795.1). Lineage (NCBI taxonomy): Eukaryota > Metazoa > Chordata > Ceratodontiformes > Protopteridae > Protopterus > Protopterus annectens. Next base: position 606,942,415 of record NC_056741.1, on the reverse strand, counting down.
AAAAAAAAAAAAAAGTTCTTTAGTTTAAATATCTAATCTAGTGGTATATATATATATTTTTTTTCTTGTGTCAAACCCTTTGTTTGTTTAGTTGTGGTTATCTGTATTTTAGCCTGATTATGTCTAAGGAACATAAACCCTCCGGGTTTAAAAAGTGCACGAGGTGTGGCTTCAAAATGTCCATAACGGACGACCACTCCTCGTGCGTCTATTGTCTAGGTGCTAAACATCTGCAAGAATCGTGCAGTGTATGCCATGCGTTCTCTTACAGAGTCCTCCAGGAGAGGAAAAACAAATTAATCCTCAAAGGATTAATCAAGCCTTCCTTCGAGGAGGCTTTATCTTCCTCTCCGTCTCCTTCTAAAAAGAGGAAAGCGTCGGCTCCGACCAGTCAGTCGGAACCGACCGCTAAGAAAACTAAGCAGACTTCTCCATCGGCTCCACGGACTTCGGAGCCGAGGTCGGAACGGTCTGCCTCGATGCCTCCAGCCTCGACCCCTCTGGTTTCGGAGCCGAGGTCTGGGGCATCGAGAGGCGGGTCACCCTCATCGGCTCCACTGATATTGGAGCCGATAAGGGTCATCGGCTCAGACTCTTCCCCCTCGGAGCCGAAGTCTTTATCGGCGCCAAGGGAAATTTCCTTGACAGTTTCCTCAGAGCCGATAATTGTTGAGTCATTTCGGAGCCGGTCCCCGAGCCCTTCGGAGCCGATGGAGAAATCGGTTCGGGCCCGATCGGTATCCTCGAGATCATCCAAGATGTCTGATTCGGACATCGACAGGGTGCTCCTTCGACTCTTCCAGTCTCCGGTGTTCCAAAAGATGGTTTCGGCTCCAGCCCATTTGGCTTCGGAGCCGATGGTCCACTCCCCTATTGTATTTCCTCCTCCAACAGCTTCGGCACCGTTGGAGCAGGTGCTAGTGGAACCAGTGGAGGTGTTAGGGTCGGGCCCGACCCTTGCTCCAACTCCGGCTCTTGGGTCGGAGTTCAGTGCACGGACTTCTTCCTTCGGCCCTGGGGGGGAGGCTTCGGGATTGATGCTTTCGGTCCCAAGTCTCCCTCTTGGTGCATCGGCGGCGGGAGTACCGTCCACTGTCGTGGCCATGGAGGGGGGACCCTCCCAGGATTCTGGTGGTCCCGCCTTCAGGGCTATGAGGAGTGCTTTAGCCAAGTCTTCCTTGGCTACCTCCACAGTTTCCCCAGCTCCTTCCCTACATTTGGAGACTGGGTCGTTGGCAGTCCCCCTGTCCGTAGACAGCGGAGCCCCTGGGCCTCAGGTTACCCCCGCTGGGGTTTCTCCCCCTCCTGGAGGTCCTTCTGAAGCTTCTTCGGAAGAACCTCCCAGGAAGAGAACGTGCAAGAGGAAGCACGTTGACTCCCCTGATGAGTCTCTGACATCTGACACTGATCTTGATGATGCAGAGGGGTCCCCCAAGTCGTCCTCGGATGATGTCTCCTTTGCAGACATCCTGGAAGCCCTAAAACAACGAGGCGGCTGGCAGTCCAAACCTCCCTCTGCTGATGAGTCGGTGTTCCTGAAGGCCTTCGGGCTCAGCCCTCCGCCTCCTGGGTGTCTCCGCCTTCGACGAGCTCTTGGATTTGATCTGTCAAGGGCGGGAACACCCAGACTCTGTGGAACCGGTGCCTGCTCGTCCGAACAAATTTCTCTCGCACCCCGGATAGAGAGTTCCTTACTAAAGGTGTGGCTGTAGATGCTATGGTGGTGGCATCTGCTACCCAGCAAGATGTAGCAGAGGCTTCTACGTCCGTCCATCCTCCTAATAAGGAGTCTAGGAGCATGGATCGGTACGGTAAGCGCACCCGTAGTTCAGCGGCCTTTGCACTTAAGTCTTTGAACTACCTGACGCACTTTACGAGATTTCAGAGGGATCTGATTAAGGAGCTATCCGATACCCTCTTGGGTAACCTGCCTGAGGAGCTGGCCCAGACGGTTGGCTCTCAGCTGGCTACAATGTCGTCCATTTCGAACTCGTCCATGAGGCTCATTTCAGATGCGGCGAAGGCGAGTAGAGCGGCAGTACAGGCATTGCTCTACGGAGACAAGCCTGGCTCCGCCTGTGTCATTTTGGAGGCCTTTAAGTCTTCATTTGCCGACGCCTTTGATGGGTCCTCCCTGTTTGGACCCAAGGTAAAGACACACTTACCCGCTGTGAACAGGAAGGTAAGACTCTGACTGCCATAGGGGCACGATTTTCCACTCCCTTTCGGCCTTATCCCAAGGCTAAAAGAGGAGGGAAAATGTGGTTCCGTAGATCTCAGAAGCCTTACCCCTCTCAGCAGGAAGGTTCCCCCTCCAGAGGCAGAGGAGGGGGAAATTCATCCGGAAGACGCCGTCCCAGAGGCGGCAGAGGCCCTCGCAACACTGGAGACCGCGAGTCCTTTCGTGGCTCTTCAGCTTTCCATAGTCCCTGAGGGATTGCCCGGCTGTGCTGCTCCAGAGCCAGTCGGGGGTCATTTCTCAAAGCACCTGAAGGCCTGGGAAAGGATCACTCAGGACCGATGGGTGCTTCGGATTATTGCCGGAGGTTACTCCATCCCATTCTCTCACCCCCCCCCCCCCAGTCCAAAAAAATCCCTGACCCGCCACCCAGTCAACGGGATACCGCAGCCTCAGAAATTTCAAAGCTGCTGCAAAAAGGAGTCATCCAACCGGTCCCCGCAGACCAGATCGGATTAGGGACTTACTCAAGATTCTTTTTGGTGCCAAAAAAGACCAGGGACTTGAGGCCCATTTTGGACCTAAGCATCCTAAACCGTTCAGTCAGGAAGTCCAAGTTCCGAATGGTCACTCTACAAACCATTCTCCCATTGTTGGAGAAGGGTGTTTGGATGTGCTGCATAGATCTCAAGGACACGTATTATCATATCAGGATACATCAAACGTCCAGGAGACATCTGCGCTTCAGCCTAGGAGGCAGTCATTTTCAGTTCCGTGTGCTGCCCTTTGGTCTCACCACAGCCCCCAGGGTGTTCACCAAATGCTTGGCAGTAGTGACTGCTCACCTGAGAAGTCTAGGATTCCAGGTGTTTCCGTACCTAGACGACTGGCTCCTAACTGCCGCCTCCAGGCATCTACTTCTGCGGAGTCTACAAGCCACTATATCACTGGGCAATTCCCTTGGAATCACCTTCAATTGGCCAAAGTCTGTGTTGCGGCCATCTCAAAGAATAAGATTCATAGGGTTGGAGATAGACTCAAACCAGAGGCGGGTCTATCTACCTACAGACAGAATTCAAACCATTCAAAATCAAATTCGAGCCTTACTTCCCAGGTCCAAACCCCCAGCCAGAATGGTCCTGCAGCTATTGGGATCCATGTCTGCCACGGTTCTGCTAGTTCCCTTGGCAAGGTTACACATGTCTGCCACGGTTCTGCTAGTTCCCTTGGCAAGGTTACACATGAGAATCCTCCAGTTTCTTCTTTCAACTCAGTGGTCCTTTCAGGAACTCCCTCTCAATCACCTCATATGGATCACGGAATCTTGCAAACGGGACCTTCGCTGGTGGCTAGTGCCTTCCAATCTGGATCAGGGACGACCCTTTGTTCTTCCTCCTCCGGCGGCCACTTTGACCACAGACGCCTCCCAGATGGGGTGGGGGGGGCATTCCCTGGGCAGGTCAGTCCAGGGCAAATGGCACCCGGAGGAGACTCCTCTTCATATCAACGTCCTAGAAATGAGGGCAGTACTCCTGTCCCTTTAAGCCCTTCACGATTATCTCCCTCAGGGCGTAATTGCTGTTCACTCAGACAACATGTCAGTTGTCTGGTACCTAAACAAACAGGGAGGGACCAGATCTTACCCTCTTTGCAGAGAAGCCATGAGAGTTTGGGAATGGGCAGTCTCGACCAAACGCTTCCTAGTAGCTACTCATATTCCGGGCAAGTCCAATGTCATAGCCGACAGATTGAGCAGAACCATCCTCTCTCCTCACGAATGGTCTCTGAATATGACAGCTGCAAGGCAGATTTTCAGCGAATGGGGAGATGTTCTTCATCTCACATTGCTGCAGTCCTTACATATGGGTAGTCTGCTGTCCTCGGTCGGCCCGAATACCAAAGTATTAGGCTGACGTCAGTCAAGGCGCTTAAAACTGACATCAGGACGTCAGGGTACAAAAGCGCATGACCGACGTCATTTCCTCAGTCTTTTTTGCCGCATGGTCCGATGCAGAAGCAGTGTTGCAAGTGCCGTTATGCTCTGAAATTTTTCAATTCGGAGTTTCAGACTGAATCCAAGTTGGCTAAGTACCCGTTAGAATATTTTGTTTTTCTTGCCTCAGTGTTTTACCGGATGTCAGAAAAAGTGAATAACTGTATTTCTTGTGGGAAACAGATACCGCATAGGGATTATCATTCTTTGTGTATTCCTTGTTTGGGGCCTGAGCACGACGTTGTTGGGTGTCGCTTTTGTGCTAGGTTCAATAAACGCACTATTAAGCGAAGGTTAGATTGTGCTAGGCTGGTCTTTGGGAAGCGGTGCAATTATAATATGCCGTCGGATTCTCCGGCGCCCGCTTCTGCGAAGAAGCGCAAAGACAAGACAGTTAAACCCAGGCAAGATGAGTCTTCCGTTCCGGACGCCGGTTCTTTAGAGGCTTCAGTGGAGCCGGTGGTTCCGACGGAGACTTCTCAGGAGTCCCAGGGGGAGACTTTAATTTTGCAGGAGGTGGTCTCTCAGGAGGCAGGTCAGGCTGAAGGGGCTTCTCAAGTTACTGTACTCCCCTCCCTTCCTAGGGTGGTTAGGCCTTCTCCTTCTGTTTCCAAGGCTTCTCCCAGAGGCAGGCCAGTTTTAGCTTCTGTGGGTGTCCCTCCTAGTTCAGCAGGGTCTGTGCCTAAGAAGCATATGCTTAAAATGGCAGAAGATTTGATTACTCTGATTAGAGGTTCTTTGCCCCCTCCTGATAAGAGGCCTAGGGTGGAGCCAGAGTTGGGAAGTTTTGAGCAGGCTTCGGATGTTTCAGAGTCTTCAGCTGAAGACCTGCAGGAGTACTCTCCTTATTCTGATTCTGATGCGGATGATTCCACTCCTTCTGCTTCTCCTCCAGAGGATTTTTCTTTTTCAGAGACTCTACAACCTTTTGAGTCTGCAGCATCTGCAGAGTTGAAATATTTATCATGGAAGACTGTTTTTTTGTTGGCCATTACCTCTGCGAGAAGGGTTTCTGAATTACAGGCCCTTATGGCAGTTGAGCCTTTCTTAATTTTCCACAAGGATAGGGTGTCTTTGCGTACTAACCCTTCTTTTATGCCTAAAGTGGTTTCTAGTGTGGCTTTAAACCAAACTATTCATTTGCCTACTTTTTATGCAAACCACCAAAATAAAGGGGAAAGGATTTTGCACACTTTGGATATACACAGACAGTTGCGATATTATTTGAGCAGAACTAAAGGGTTCAGGCAGTCTCAGCAGTTGTTTGTTTCTTTTGCTTTGGGTTCTCAGGGCAAACCTGTTTCAAAACAAACTATTTCTAAGTGGATTGGTTTTTGTATTGCTTTCTGTTATTCCCATCATGGTAAGGAGATTCCAGCTGGGATTAGGCCTCATTCCACTAGGGCTACTGCCACTTCTACAGCTTTTTTAAGGGGGGTGGCTACTAAAGATATTTTAGAAGCAGCTACTTGGAGTTCAGTGCATACTTTCTCTAAGCATTACCACCTTCCACTTTACTCTAAATCTAGGGCTGGATTTGCCACTGCTATTTTACAGGGCATTTTGGCAGCTCCTAATGCTTTATAGTTTTGCCATCCTCCCTTACCTCTGCTTTGGGATTCTACCCATATGTAAGGACTGCAGCAATGTGAGATGAAGAACATAGTACAGTTTTGTACCTACCATAAATGTAGATGTTCGAAGATCCACATTGCTGCAGTCCAATTTACCCTCCCTCCTTCCGCTCTGTTGTTGAAGGTGGTGGTGTGGTTCGTGTTGTACATATTGTAAATATGGTTAGTGCACGGGTGGTTGGTTAGTTTTTGCTGGTTTTTGGCTTTGGCCTTTCTTGTTAGGGCCTTCTGACATCTGGGGCAAGAAAAGACTGAGGAAATGACGTCGGTCATGCGCTTTTGTACCCTGATGTCCTGATGTCAGTTTTAAGCGCCTTGACCGACGTCAGCCTAATACTTTGGTATTCGGGCCGACCGAGGACAGCGGACTACCCATATGTAAGGACTGCAGCAATGTGGATCTTCGAACATCTACATTTATGGTAGGTACAAAACTGTACTTTCCGTGTTGCGACCTCTTCGTGACTCCTCTGAATGCGAAGTGCAAACATTTTTTCTCCCTAACCCCGGCTCCGGGGAAGAGCCCCATGGACGCATTAGTCCATCCTTGGCCCACAGGCCTACTTTATGCCTTCCCTCCAGTTCCTCTCCTCCCCAGGGTGATTCAAAAGGCATCTCTCTTAGGGAGCAAGATAATCTTAATTGCTCCTTACTGGCCTCGTCAAGTGTGATTCCCCTATCTTCGGAAACATGCTCTGGAAGGCCCATGGTTCCTGGACCAGGTCCCAGACCTACTGATTCATCAGTCGGGACTATTACACCAGTCCCTACACACCTTAAAATTGACGGCCTGGCTCCTCCTCTTCCGACGATAGTCAGGAGTCATACACTGGATCCAGATGTTGTGCACATATTATCTTCAGCCCACAAGTTTGCTACAAAGAAACTGTATTCTAGCAAATGGAAAAGGTTTGCTATTTGGGCTCAACTCCGGGGCCTGGACCCCATTTCTACTTCCGTGGAAGAAGTACTAAAATTTCTGACCTCTCTTTTCAATCAAGGCTCTTCAGTTTCTACCATTAAAGTACAATTGGCAGCAATTTCTAATTTTCATGAATCCATAGACCCATCTTTAATGAGCAACAGATTGTGTAAGACCTTCTTGAAAGGTGCTGCTCTATTAAGACCTCCGATTTCTCATCCTGCACCTCCATGGGATCTTGATATAGTGTTGCGTGCCTTGACTTCTTCCCCCTTTGAACCGGCAGCTACCTGTGATCTAAAGTTTCTAACATGGAAGACAGCTTTTCTAGTGGCAATTACTTCAGCCAGAAGGGTTTCAGAGCTTCAAGCTTTGTCAGTGAAACCCCCGTACTTGGGTTTTCATACAGACAGAGTATCCCTCAGACCAAATCCTTCTTTCGTTCCTAAAGTTTGTTCTACTTTATGCTTGCAACAATCGTTAGAGCTTCCAGTTTTTTTCCCAAAATACTCTAATAGAGCGGAGTTTATATTCCACACACTAGATGTCCACAGACAGTTACATTTTTATTTAGATAGGACCAAACAAACAAGGAAAACAGATCAGTTGTTTGTATCCTTTGCAGAAAACAAATTGGGCAACGCTGTCACAAAGGTCACTATTGCCAAATGGATCAGGGACTGTATTACTCAAGCTTATATTTATTCTAACAAAGAGCTTACCACCTCTGTCAAGGCTCATTCTACATTGGCTATGGCTACTTCGGTAGCATTCCATTCTAAGCTTGCTATTGGTGACATTTGTGCTGCGGCTACATGGTCTTCTCCGCACACCTTCATTTCCCACTACAAATTAGATGTGGCATCTAGAGGACGAGCTTCATTTAGTTCCACAGTGCTCAGGAGTGTTTTCCAATGAGCCACCCGGGATTTAGGTGCTAGGGACGCTGTCCCATCAGTCAGAATGTAGGCGAGATAGGATCACATAACATCTTTTAGTTATGTACTCACCATAACTTCAGATGTTTGGGATCCATCTCGCCTACATTCCTAATAATCCACCCTCCTTCCCCCTTCCTTGGAGATCAGAGGATATCAGAAGGTCCGAATCCTGTTGTTTCATCTTGAAACATCTAACAATGTTATATAAACAAGTTGTGCATGTGTGCATGAATGCGGACAAACAAGATCTGGGGGATTAGTGGTGGTGCATCCTGGGATAAAGATAGCTCAGCCAATTAGAGGCCTCGCTCTATAGCATAAGCGTGCCGAGTTGGAGCAGAGGGATCGGCTCCGAACCCATCAGTCAGAATGTAGGCGAGATGGATCCCAAACATCTGAAGTTATGGTGAGTACATAACTAAAAGTTTTGATGTTTGTTGATGCGGTCAGTGAAGGAAAGGAGGGCTGAAGTGGTGCTGTGGAAAGGTCGGAAGCCATGTTGACAGTCAGTTAGTAGGTTGTTATTTAATAGGTATTTAAGAAGTTGTTTTTGGACACATTTTTCCATGATTTTATCTGGGGGGGGGAGAAGGGCTATGGGTTGGTAGTTAGAGAGTTCTGTTGAGTTCTCACCTTTATGCAGGGGAATGAGATGTGAAATTTTCCAGACCGAAGGAATGAAGCCTTTGACAATGGTTCTGTTAATCAGAATGGAAATGGGATAGGCTAATGGTTTGGCTGCAGTTTTTAGATACTGAGCTGGTAGATGGTCTGCAGAATGGGAGGAGGTTTTTAGTTTGTGGAGAAGAGAGCAGATAGATGTAGGTACTGGATGCAGTAGAAGAGGGAATTGGGTTAGAGGAGGTGGACTGAGAGGAAATATTGGGGACTAGTTGATTAGCTAGGGACAGGACAGTTTCAGAAAAAAAGGTATTGAAGGTATCAGCAGTTTGTTTAAGGTTGTTTTGGGGAGTACCTATGGGGCATGGGGGTGTCAGAGTGGCCAGGCTTTAAGAGACTATTATTCCTGCCCAGAACTTTTGAGGATTTTGTTGGTTAGCTTGTTGTAAATTGTAGTAGTAGTTTCTTTTGTCTAGTAGAAAAGCTTTTTTAGTGGCATTTCTTATTTGTCTCAAGTTAAGTTGGTGGGTGGGATCTTTAGTGCTGCGAAATTTGGTCCAGAGTTTATTTTTCAGAATTATGCCTTGTATCTTTTGAAAGCCAAGGGGCAGGTTTTGAGCTGATCCTGATAGATCTTAAGGGAGCATGAGAGTCTAAAATAGAAAGGGACTTAGAGTTAAAGTAAGCTACAGCATCATCCAGTGACGGTTGTTTAAGAGGAGACCAGTTGCAAGCATTCAGTTCTGTAAGAAATCTTTCAAGGTTAAAGTTTTTATTAGTTCTGACCATTTTGTATTTAGTTAGGTTAGAGGAGGAAATTTTAAGTCTGAATAAGTAAGAGAGTGGTCACTTAAATCATCAGGTAGTGTACCTACTGTAGAAGTATGGTGGTGCCTATTTATCAGAATCCAGTCCAATATGCTTTCTTTGCTGTTAGTTTTGCTGGTTCTAGTAGGGGCCTGAATGGTTTGAGAAAAACCATGAACATTTAAGAGGGTGGGAGGGTCTACTGAGGTGCAGGTGTTCCAGTCTATATTGACATCGCTGAGGACTATGGTTTCTTGTGGAAATCGAATAGAAAGCCATCTTAGGATTTCTTCTAGAGTACTGATATTATTTCCAGGGGGGAATGTAGCTGCAGATTATAAAGATGGACTTGTGTGGATTAAGTTGGAGTTTGGAGATAAGGATTTTGGCATTACTTATAGAGAGAGGTTTTTCTTGTAATACAGTAATTTGTAAGCCATTTTTGCAAAGAATAGCTATCCCACCACCTTTTTTGGCTTGACGGTCAAGTCTGTGGATGTAGCCAGGGGGAGTAATCTCCCTATCTAGGGTTGCAGGTTTGAGCCAGGTTTCGGATAGGCATAGGATGTTGGAAGAGTTTATGTCTAGCAGGGCATGGAGGTGGGTGATTTTGTTGTTAATGCTGTGTATGTTAAGGTGAGCAATGGAGAGAGAGTTAGGGGGCTTGGAGGGTATATGTGGGCATAAGGGGTTTATAGTAGCAGTTTTGTTTGGGCCAGGGTTGGGATGAATGTCGTCTGCTAGCAGAGATAGAAGTAGTCTTTTTATTAAGTCCGAGGGTTTGGAGAGGATATGTAAGGATTTTCTGTTTACCTGATAAGAGTAGGAGAAGTGGAACTTTCCATGAAATTTTGCAAGAAGGTAGCTGGAGAGGAAATGATGTTTGAGAAAGGTTGAAATGTGTTTCTTGGAGGAGAGCTAGTATGTTGAGAGAGGGTGTGTGGTACTTTGAGGCCAAGATGTTCGTAAGAGTTTAGTAGGTAGGGTAATAGAAGGAGAGGAAAAGGGGTGAAAAAGATTTGTTTTAATTAAGATGAGGTTTGAGGAGAGGGCATAATGAATAGGGGGTAATAGAATGGAAGCTAGGGAAATGGAAAAGAGTGTATACAGGAGGAGTAGGGGGAAGTTATGTATGTGGTGTAGGAGTAGGTGGATGGGTATTGGATGAAAAAAGAGGGGAGGGGATAAAGTATGATTGGAGAGGTAAAGAGGTGGGAGTGGTTAGGGAAGTATAAGTGTAGGAGCTCTGGGGGTGGGTGGGATTTGCGGTCAGGATAGGGGAGCGGAGTGAGCCCGTAGAGCGAACGAAGCGGGATCAGACAAAGTAAGGAAGACAGTCGGAAAACAATCAGAAAAAGCAGAAAAGATTGTACGTGCAGATGTCCCTTTAGTGGATTCACGTCTTCCATACCAAATATTTTCTTGCATTTCTTCAGAAATCCACCCTCTTTTCCTTTCTAGTACCCCCAGATATATCCTCATTGTTGCAAATAAAATTCTAGATCCTACTTATAAGTGGTATTCCCTGCTGAAAGCCGATTATTTCTCCCAGTTGTTTTAAGCACCATACTAACAGTTTTAGGTGGAATATAAATACATACAGCATAATCTCCATCCCTTGCCAGTGGCTCCTTACAATCACAAATCTTCCATTATTATTTTTCCTCTTCTGTCACTATTGTAGCTTGTCTAGCAATTAACATAAGGATTCTTCTTTTCCTTTGTAAATGATATTCTGCTAAATATCCATCCTGAAATCCTTTCTTTATCACGTTCACATGTTCATTTATTTCCAGATTTGTCTCGTGTAGCACATGTTCATTTATTTCCAGATATGTCTCATGTAGCATTGCTGTTTGCACAGTGCATTTTTTAATATAATTAAATATTCTTTCATATGTAGGTACTAGGCTATTGCTCTAGGGCCTATATAAGCCTAGCCAAAAAGGTACCCTGGCTTTTGCCACCCAAGAAAATGATTTTCTTGTGCCCCTGTCGAACAGAGCCACAGAGGTGATCCCCAGGGTGAATTTCCTATTTCCCATCCAATCATCAAGATTTTTTTTGAAGAGTGCTAATGAGCTTTGTTTGATATAGATAGGTAGTTTCCTCCACAGTATGGGAAGTCTCTGGGACAGGAGTCTGTCCCTCCAGCATGTTCTGTTTATTGTGATGACAAGGTTTAGGTCCCTAGAGCTTGTAGCTGAGAGGGATTGGGGTTTCTTTAAGTGAAGCATGTCCAGCAGCTCTGGGTTTGACATAGCTTTGTATGTTGGGCAGAGATCGCCTCTGAGTAGGCGATATGCGACGTAGTAAAGCTGGAGTTTTTTGAGACGGTCTGAATATCTGTTTGAGGCTGATAGTCTTTGTGAGGTATTTCTGCGGCCTTTCCAGTTGTTGTAGATGTCTTGTGAGGTACATACCAAAAGGGGCATTGTACTCTATAATGGGTCTAATGAATGACGAGTAGAGGGGAACAATGACCTCTTTTTCCTGGATGAGAAACCTTTTGTGATGAGGTGTGCAATGTATAAGGATTTCCTGACTACTGTGGCGATACGATTCTCAAAAGAGAGACTACTGTCCACCCGTGTCCCAAGTTCTCTGATCACACTTTTGGTGTTAAGTAGACTACCACCTATGTTGTAGCTCTTGGGTACAGAATTTTTACCAAAGGGGCCGACCGTGCACTTTTCGGCATTGAGCTTGAGGCCATGGCTTTGACAGCAGGCATCTGTCTCAGTGAGGCCCTTTTGTACGATGTCCGCATCATTAGTAGTTTTGATTGGTACTCCACTTGTCACTGGTCTGAAGTCCGATTTGGAGTCTGCTACTTTCACAGTGTGGGTTCTGTCAGTGAGCCAGTTGGCAAACCATCTTGTGACATAGGGATTTATACCTAGTTTAGTGAGTTTTTCTATAATGCCAGAGGGGGGAGTGGTGTCAAAAGCCTTGGCGAGATCTAGATAGGCTGTGTGAACCACCTTACCCTCGTCTACAGCTTTGGTGACTGCTTCAAAAAAGTCTCAGGTTTAGGAGACATGATCTGCCTTTTACAAACCCAAACTTGGTGGGCTCCAGAGTTGGAGATTACCAATGTCTTTGTTTATAAGTTCCTTGATGAAACGTTCCATGGCCTTGCAGACCAGGCTCGTTAGGCTAATGGGGCCATGGTGGCTCCCCCTTTGTGGAGTGGGATAACCATCACTGTGCACCATTCAGTGGGCGCAAAGCCTGAGGTGAGTCTATGAGTAAACATGGTGCTTAGGTGAGGTGCCAGTTCATTCTGTAGTTTGTATAGAACGCAGCCTGGGATGTTGTCAGGTCCCATGGATGCTGTGTTCTTTGCTTTGGAGAGTGTGGTTTTTACCTGTGCAGCCGTGATTACAGGAACTTTGCATTCTTTCAGTGTAGAGATGGGCCCTTTAAGGGGTGAGAGGGGGGTAAAGTTAGCACTGAACCTATCTGTCAGGATGTTGGCAATATCAGTTGGTTCTGTATATTTAGTGCCATTGTGCTGTAACTCAAGAGCAGATCTGAGCGTTCCCATTGAGGTTCTTGACATAGCCATAGAATGCTGTGTGGTTGTCTTCAGAATCAATGGCAATTTTGTTTTCGTAACTAGCTTTGGAGGATTTTGAGGGATCTCAGCTTCTTAATGAGGCTGACCAGGGAGTTCCTCCAATCATGGGATTTTACTCTTCCCCCCCCCCCCCCCCAACGGTTTCTTTCTTCTGTTGTAGAGTTTGTTTATAGCAGGGGACCACCAGGTTGGCTTCCTTCTTTGGGGGGATAGCATCTTGGTTCTGTTAGGGATAGCATGATCCATGAACTCGTGTAAGTGCTTATAAAGTGCATTTGTGTAGGATTCAGCAGTCGTGCCTCTATTGTCCTTCTGCTTGGGTGTCATGAAGTTTGCCTCTTCTGTCTTAAGAAGCGTGAAGTTGGCTTTGGAGAAATTTATTACGGTGGTTTCTGTAATGGGGGTGGGGACAGGATGTGGATGTCTACGGTGATTGGCTTGTGGGTCGGATCTGACCAACAAGTAATTGACCTCTGGTGTGGTACACCAGTCGCCCATGTTGGTAATAACCAGGTCTAGGATATTGCTGCCCCTGGTGGGGGTGTGGATAAGTTGATCCAAGGCGCTGGAATTTATGAATTTCAGAAAATGTTGAGCAGGGGAGTTGATACATGAGTAGTTTTCCCAGTTAATGGTGTGGTAGTTGAAATTGCCCATTATTAGGGTGTTGAGTTGTACGCTAATATTTTCAAGTGTATCAAGAAATGAGGAATGGGAATCTTGGGGCATGGTGGGGGATCTGTAGCAAGTTACAATTTAGATTGCGGTCTTGCCCAGAGTTAATTGCACTTGGATAATCTCGGATGCATTATGCTGAGCAACTAGCCTGGAGGTGTGGATATGCTTAATGAATATGGACACACCCCCGCCTTCAGTGTTTCGGTCCAGGTTAGGTGGCCAAAAGGTGTGGTATTAATTATAGCCTGGTAATGCAGGTGTGCTCTCTGTCACTGCACAGATGTCAACGTTCTCCATTTTAAGGAGTGCCTCGAGTGAATGCATTTTGAGGTTTAGACTTCTAGCATTGAGTAGCATTACCCTCAGATTTGGCTTGCTTGTACCTGTTACGGTGGTGAATTTGTCATTTCAACCTTGCCTAAAAAAGGCACTATAGGGGTGGCAAGAGCCTTATCCAGTGTCGGAATCCCAAGGGCAACAGGTGCAGGCCATCTCTGGCAAAGCATCATGGTCTGTCAAACATGTTGTCCGTGGCAGACAGGTACTGGATCCCCTTAGAATGACACCAGAAGCTTAGCCAATTGTTGAAGTCAATCATTTTGTCCTTGTACTGTGGTATCATTCTGGGTGATGGCAGGATGCTACTCAGGGTTATGGTCATACCCGCCTGGGCTACAAGATCGGAGAGCTCCTCCATGTCTCTTTTCATGTAGTCCAGGGAGGTACATCTCAGGTCATTCACACCAGCATGGACAATGACAGAGTCATATTTGTACTTGTTGTGGAGTGACCCGAGTGCATGCATTATGTGGCGGATCCAGGCACCCAACAGGCAGCTGATAGTAAATTTCTCTTTGTTTAGCCTAGTGAGTGGAATCAGTGTGCCTGACTATAGAGTCACCTATGACTAGAGTGTTGGGTATGTTGTTATGCCTTATGGGTTGTGGGTGAGTGGCACATGAGTTTGTGGGCTATGTGTCATTTGGGTTGTGTTGGGGGTGTGGAGGTTGCTTGTGTTTTTGCATTGGAGGTCTCTGTTGCTTGAGCAGATTTTTATTGAGAGCCTCCGCGAATGTGGGTGTGTGTTTTGTGTTTCTATGTGTGTGTTTTGGTGGTGTAGGTTTTAAGGGACTATGTAATGAGTGTGGTGTGGTGCAAGTGTTTACCTTCTCCTTTTGACTGTCTAGTCCAGTCTTGGGTGAAGAGAGCTTTGCTTCCAGTTTGGCTATATAAGTGCATCTCTTACAGGTTGTAGTGTTGGGTAGGACGAGAGGGTTGTCTGTGTAAATCAGGCAATTGCTGCATTGCCTCAAGATGCCCAGATTCATCAGGTAGACTGGAGAAAACACCAGGAGCTGACCCTTAGACATGTCTGGATAGGTGCTTATTTATTAAGTACTAAAAACTGTTTTCCTCTAGACAAGTGAGGAAAGTTGAGCACTGTAGTAATTTGTAGCTTATTTAGTGCTTATGAGTTTTGAACAAGTGCTGAGCTCAAAGAAACAGATTTGAGTGCTAAAACTAAGAGACTGGCTAGTTCTAAGGGAAAATTTGAAGAGTACACTTTATGGCGCCAGGAATAGTTTATCCCCAGCTAAGTGGCGATGCATAAAGTGTATTTATTTTTTTTTAATATAACATTTTGTCTATACCTGAGAGACCATTCACATTCCAAGAAAATATGGAAAGTGTCACCATTATGATGTCATTATTGTCACCTTTTATGTATGACAACTTTTTTTAAATGTCTATTTCCAGCTTTTGTGATGCAGTGCACCATTTATGCAGTATTTTTCTCATCAACATTGGAACCCATGTCATATTTCATAAGTCTTTGTTTACCTTAGATCTGTATCTTGGTTTTTATTGTTACATTATCTGAAATAGATATTGGATATCAAAGCTTTTGTTTAAATACACATGCTCTTGTACGATACAAAGTCTGTCTGATCTAACCCAGTTATTGTACCTTAGTGAGTGATATGTAAATTCTGCTACTGAATTTGCATCTTCGATACATTATATTCTTGTATATTTCTTCAAAAATCTACCCTCTTTTGGTATGTTTTCTAGTTCTAAAACCGATGGAACCTGAGCAGTAATGAAACAAATACCACATGAAAAGACCACTCAGCACGGCTGCTGGATCCAATAAAGGCTGACACCCAAAGAATTACCAGTTGACCAAACCGACAGGCTATTGTCCACAACTCCAAAGATTCAAGATTAAGCACTTTCATTCCTCACAGGGAACTTCTTCAGAATAACACTGTATTACAAGTCTTCAATTATATACCTTAGATAATTGGTGTCTATTACATAATTATCCAATTGATGTTCAGCTCACAAGTAATTGAACTCTAGCCAAGCAATTCCACTTCATTCTTTGAAGTAAAATGATCATCATAATAAAACTTGAAGAACAAAGCAAGCTACCTAAAAATGTCGCTCATAAACAAAATAAAATGATACTTATGAACAGTTTTATATATATATATATATATATATGTTTGTATAAAAACCTTGTTCACTATAAAATCAATATTTTAAATCAGTATTTTAAAGCTTTTGTTTTCAAAGCAGGGACTGTACAAATATGTTCATTTAACCCACGTAAAGTGCAACCATCCAAATTTAGCTGCCACATTAGCTCCTTGTATTCTAGGGTTTCTATTGTCCCTGCTTTGAAAAGAAAAGCTTTAAAATATTGATTTTATAGTGAACAAGGTTTTTATAGACACACACACACACACACATATATATATATATATATATATATATATATATATATATATATATTCATAAAAATCATTTTATTTTGTTTGAGCAACATTTTTAGGTAGTTTGCTTTGTTCAATTTTTAATATCATAAATTTTACTTCAAAGAATGTCGTGGAATTGCTTGGTTAGAGTTCATTTACTTGTGAGCTGATCATCAATTGGATAATTATGTAATAGACACCAATTATATAAGGTATATAATTGGGTCTACTTTATTCGTGCGAAAGCCGAATCGGTCGAATACAATTCGCACGAACCATAATGAGTGAAACACGAATACGAACGCACTAAACAGCGAAATTCAAAATCTCGATCTCTCATAGTTGGCCAACCTCACTGCCCACAACATACTATCTACTGAAACACAGTAAAAAAACACACACACACTAACCAAGACCCTACTTCTAACCCTATAGTAAAGCACCAAAACCCTACTTCTAACCTACACTAAACCCTACATACACAACTATCTATGCACTATCCTTAACCCCTCCCTAACCCCAAGATCCGTAACTACCGCACACTTACCCTACTGAGCTGTACCCAAACAAACTAAATATTCCACACACATACACTTAACAAAACCCTACACTAAACCTTACATACATTACCTATCTGTGCACTTATCTTAACCCGCACCCTAACCCTAAGGTCCGTAACTATCACACACTTACCTTACGGAGCTATTCCGCAGACGGGCCAACTATGCGAATTCGATATTTCCACTTTCGTGGTTTAGTGAGTTCGTACTCTCGTTTTTCTCGTTATGTGTCGCGCAAATTGTATTAGACTGATTTGGCTTTCGCGGGAATAAAGTAGACCCATATAATTGATGACTTGAAATACAGTGTTATTCTGAAGACATTCCCTGTGAGGAATGAAAGAGCTTAATTTTGAATCTTGGTTTTGTGGACAATAAATTGTTTTGGAACTAGCCTGTCGGTTTGGTCAACAGGTAATTCTTTGGGTGTCGGCCTTTATTGGATCCAGTGACCATGCTGAGTGGTCTTTTCATGTAGTATATGTTTTCTAGTTCTCTCTGATCAGGTTCCAGTCCCCACCAATAAATAATCACTAATGAAATTTTATTATTTATCCCAAAATTGTCTTAAGCTTCATAATAGCATGTGTTCTTCATATTGAACACTGCTGCAGTAGCTTAAGCTTTATGGGTTATATCCTGCAAGAATGTAACTGGACAGCTTCCAAAACTTCGGAACACCTTCCACGCACTCAAACCATTAGTCAGCTCAAGCTGAGCTGACTAAAAAAAAAAAAAACAAGTTTAGGTGCTATATCCTTCTGAGCTTTCCTGCCCTCGAAGAGTATGCTCCTCTGAGGCTATCGAAAATTTTAACAGTTGGCTTGTGCTTTTGGTTTGCTGGGCAGATAAGTTCCCTTCAAGGGGAAAAATTATTTTAAAAAATTGTTTATTTGATAAATACTTTCCTTTTCAGGAAAGTTATTTTAATGGTAGAAGTTTATGTTTTAACAGATTGTGATGAGGCTGTATTTTACTATTAAACAGGAGTGCCCTTATATTTAAAATGTTTTTTTTTTTTCTGTGGAGAAATTGTATCTATTTTACTTTTGGGGGCTGGCAAAGTGTTTTATATTGTGTTTTCTGTGAGAGAAGTGACTTTAAAGGCTTTAATTTTTTACCAGTTTTTGCTGCTAATTTTCTCCAGGAAAGAGATACTATTTTCAACTTTACCATGGAACACATTGCTGGTCTCGGGGTCTGTCTTTCTTTCAGCCCCAAGAAAAAAAAGTTAAACGGCCTCTGCCACCACATTAGGCTAGCAGTTTGCCTCATTCACAGGTGGGTGACTCTATTGCAGCCATTAGATGTTCCTGAGAGCACTCATCTTTTACCCCAGATCCATCTGGTGTAGCACCTGCACCATTATAGACAGGGGGTTGACCATGTCCTCTGCAGTTGTTGGGTCCCTTCAATGGGCAAGGGAGAGACAATCTGATCAGACCTGGAAGAGGGACAGGAAATACTTCCTTGTTTTGTCAGAATGTTGTGCCTTTTCTTGGGGAAGCTGTGCTGCCATTAATAACATTATTGGCCCCAGTTTTCCTATCACAAAGAAATAGAAAACTAAACGTGCATGTACTTTTTAACAGTTTTTCTTGGACAGGAGTATTTTACTCAGTATGGCTCAAGGATTAATTCAGGCTGTTGATCCTCGTTATAAAGTAGTTTCTGGTAGCTCTTTTCCTGAAGAGATTCACGATTCTGAATTTAGACAGGAAGATGATGGGAGAGAGACACTCATTAGTAGATGGCAACCAGAACAATCACACAAAGCAGGGGGTTCCAAAGACATCACCCAACACAGAAAACAGCTATGACTATGTTCTATCCCACCCTCCCCTCCAAGTCTCTGACTGGAAGGCTCTGTTTCTTCCTAAAACGAAGGTTATCCATCACCACCAGGGACTAATAAGTCCTCAGCATCATAGAGAAGGGGGTACTACATTCATTTCAGAGATATATCACCCATTTGTGGCATTCCAGAGTCACCAAAAAAAAACTCTTACCACCTGTTCTCAGAGAGCTACTTCAGCTTCACCAACTATCCATCCAGCTCGTCCCTTCAGAATAAGAGGGAAATGATCTCTACTAAAGGATGTTTCTAGTTCCAAGAAAAATGGGCACATGGAGATCCATCTTGGACCTCTCAAAGCTAAACAAGCTCAACATCCTGAAATTTAAAATGCTTATGTTGCAGAAATTACTGCCCGTCATCTTCAAGATGCCTCTATGGTCACTGTAGACCTGAAACACACTTTTCTACAGGTCCCTATAGTAGACAGTCATAGGATCATAGGATTGTAAGATGCTACTAAGCTATCGACCCAGAGGTAATTTCAAGCCTAGACGTTTCACCCCAATGTAATACCATAGATACTCTAGTCAATACCTAGAATTGTATTTATTAATAACTATTCATGTCCAGGAAGGTTATGGGCACTATCCCTGGTAAAAATTTACTGTGCCCCATCCCCATCCTCTTATCCAAGTTCACTTTGAACAGTGTCATAAAAGTACTCTGCTTCATATGAATTGGCATCCTATTCTAAAGAAGCGGCAGTCGCTGGGAGACAATTTTGTCCCTCTAGCATGTCCTATTCAAGTTGTAGACCATATTTAGGTCCCTGGAATTGGTAGATGTCCAGTTTCATTTGCGGATATGCAGCAAATTCATTAGGTTTAGGTCAGAGATTGCTCTGTAAGCCAGGCATAAGTCTCCCATAAGAAGTCTATATGATACTGAGTAAAGTGACAAGGACTTTAGTCAGTCTGTGTAAGGCACATGCCGGAGTCCCTTGATCTTCTTAGCTAGAAACCTCTGGGGTCTCTCCAATTGCTGCAAGTAATTTGTACGGTGCATGCCGAAAGGGGTATTATACTCAATTATGGGCCTGATTAGTGACTAGTATAGAGGGGTTATAACCTTCTTTGCTCTAGAGGTAATGCCTTTGCTAATCATGTGTGCTACGTAGAAACTTTCCTTGCTACAGTAGACACGTAGTGGTCAAAGTTAAGGTCGCAGTCTACTTTTGATCCCAGATCTCTTAGCACGTCGTAGGTACGTAAAATTTGATAGTATGAAGGGACATTGTTTTTACCAAAGGAAAAGGTAATGCATTTCTTTGCATTCAGTTTGAGACCGTGACTAAGACACCAGTCATTGGTCTGTGTAAGACCCTCCTGAAGTATACTGACATCATTTGGGGATTCAATAATTGCACCAGTTTGCAGTTGTCTGCATACTTGATTAGCCATAGCCCCTTACTTTTGGCCTGAACTTCTGAGAAGTATTTACCAAACAGTAGCGGGCCCAGCACTGACCCTTGTGGCACCCTGCTGGTGACAAGTCTGCTGGTTGATGTGGAGTCACCCACTTTGATAGTGTGTGATTGGTTTGTAAGCCATTTGGCAACCTATCTTACAACAAAGGGGTTTGCATTCAGTTTTCTAAGTTTATCAGTAATGCCTGAGTGTGGGATTGTGTAAAGGGCCTTTGCCAAGTCGAGGTATGCTGTGTGCACAGATTTGCCCTCGTCAGTAGCCCTGGTCACATTTTCAATGAAGTCCACCAGGTTTAACAGGCAGGATTTGCCCTTGACAAAGCCAAATTAGGTCAGATCCAGGGTTTGGAGGTCACCTTTGTCTTTATTTATGAGGTCCATGATAATACGTTCCATGGCTTTACAAGTGAGGCCGGTCAGGCTTTGGGTCTATAATTCCCTGGGTCTGTTGCCAAGCCATCTTTATGGAGGGGAATAACTGTTGCTGTTCTCCATTCTGTATAAACAAAACCATTGGTTAGGCTGTTATTGAATAAGGTACTTAATTGTGATGCTAGTATAGGTTTTATTTTGTTAAGAAGACAGCCCGGGATGCTGTCTGGTCCTATATAGGCAGTTTTGTTTTTGTCTTGGACAAGTCTTTCATTTCCCGCTTTGTGGATATGTAGGGTGGGGGGGAGCTAGAGGCAAGATTTGTGATAAGTTTGGAGGGGATAAGGGAGTGAAATGTTCACCAAATCTTGTCTGCTAGCAGGTTTGCTATCTTTGTGGAATTAGTGTGTGATACCGTTAGTCAGTGGTTCGGCACATGCTTGGGCCCTACCATTACAGCTACGTACATAGCTGTAAAAGGCCTTATGATTATCCTTGTCTGGGATTGCTAGGTTTTTCTCAAAGTTACCCTGAGTGGATTTGACATGTCTTATTTCCCTGTTGAGGCTGAGGAGGGTGCTTTTCCATTGTTGGGGTCTCTAGCCTTACTTTTCTTAGACAGCAACTTTTTGCATTTATTGTAAAGTTTGTTGATGCTGGATGTCCACCAGAGAGGCTTTTTTTTTTTTTTACTTGGAGCTCTGGCTTTGATTCTGTCTGGAACAGCTGAGTCTATACAATTATACGGGTGATTGTACAGGGCTTTAGTTTAAGCTTTGGAGTAGTTACCACTTCCATCTGGGGGTGGGGCTTGGAATGCGTTTATACCATCCCCTAGAAGGGTATAGTTTACTTTGGTGAAGTGTTTTAGTCTGACTTCACCTTTTGTGAGTTCTGGTGTTAGTGCCAGTTCGAAGGTGACTGATTTGTGGTCATATTTAACTAATGAGGGTCTGACAGTTGCAGTGGTGCATCTGTTTGTCATGTTACTGGGGACCAGATCTAGTATATTTGTTCCTCTTGTTGGGGTTTGAACAATTTGTTACAGAGCATTTGAGTTAAAGTTAATGGCCTATGATTTGTAGCAACAGGTTCCTACTTCCCTTTCTGGGCTTTACCATTTGGGCAATTTACTGTTTCCAGAATTTTCACAAAATGTCTAGCTCCTCTGATGGCACATTGCAGAACTCTGGGGTTTCATATTTACCCCCATTTAGATAACGGTCTCATTCATGGAAGGTCAGCATCAAAGACCCTAGACACCTTACAGATCACCGTAGACTGCTTTCAGAAGGTAAGTCTCACCTTAAATCTTCAAAAACCCAAACATTTCTCAAAGTTGGATCCTCTTTCTGGGAGCCCTCATAGATTTGGTTCAACAGAAAACCTTTCTTCCCAAAGGCAAGATTGCTTTCTTGAAAGGCTATCCGACCATTCTGCTTTCAAAGTAGTTTCACTACAAGATAAATCATGAGAATACTGGGGTTCATAGGTTCATACTAGGCTATCTGCCCGAGGGCATTTACAAGCCTAGCCCATAGTTTTGTGGCTTACGCCACCCCTTTAGTATGGGGAACTATACCCATTATTTTGCTGTGCCTCTGTTGAGCAGTGACACTGAGGTAATCCCTGGGGTATATCTGCGATCTCCCATCCATTGGTCAAGATTTCTCTTGAACAAGGCCAGCGAGGTGCTCTGCCTCACATATACCGGGATTTTATTCCACAGCATAGGGAGTCTTTGGGTGATGAATCTATCCCTCCAGCACGTCCTATTAATAGCCGTGTCGAGGTTTAAGTCTCCCGCCTTTGTGGCTCTGACGGATCTAGATTTTTTGAGGTGAAGCATATTCATCAAATCTGGGTTTGACATGGCCTTGTATGTTAGGCAAAGGTCACCTCTGAGCAAGCGGTGGCGACTGAATAGAGCTGGAGTTCTTTCAGTCAGCATAGGACAGATGTTTGAGACCCTTTATCCTTTTGGTGAGGAACTTTTGTGGCCTCTCCAGCTGCTGCAAGTGTCGGGTCAGATACATTCCGAATGGGGCATTGTACTCAATCATTGGTCTGATGAGTGATGAGTATAGGGAGACTATGACCTCCCTTGATCTAGATGAGAATCCCTTCATGATAAGGTGGGCAATGTAGAAGGTCTTCCTAACTACTTTAGCTACATGGGTGTCGAATGACAGACTACTATCAACCTGGGTCCCCAGGTCCCTGATAACTTCTTCTGTGCTCAGTGGATTGCCACCTATTTGGTAGCTAGGGGTAACCTTGTTTTTCCCGAAGGGTATGACTATGCATTTTTGGCATTTAACTTTAGGCCATGGCTCTGGCACCAGTTATCTGTTTCTGTGAGACCCTTCTGAAGGATATCTGTGTCAGATGTGTTTTCTACTATGGCGCCCAGTTTGCAGTCATCTGCAAACTTTGTCAGCCATAACCCTCCTGTGTTTGCTTGTACTTGAAAAGTAGATGCCAAACAAGAGTGGGCCCAGGACTGAGCCCTGTGGTACACCACTTGTGACAGGCTTTGAGTCTGACATGGCGCCAGCAACTCTGACCCTGTGGGTTCTGTCACTCAGCCAGTTTGCAACCCATCTTGTGATGTATGGGTTAACATTTAAGCTGATGAGTTTTTCAATGATACCCGAGTGGGGTATTGTATCGAAGGCCTTCGCCAGATCGAGGTAGGCTGTATGGACTGCCTTTCCTCATCAATGGCTTTGGTGACTGTTTCAAAAGTCAACCAAGTTTAGAAGGCATGATCTGCCTTTGACAAAGCCAAACTGGGATGGATCCAAAGTCTGCAAATTCCCTATGTCTTTATTTATGCGGTCCATTATGATCCTCTCCATGGCTTTGCAGATAAGGCTTGTCACGCTAATGGGCGGTAATTTCCAGGGTCGGTGGAGGCACCGCCTTTGTGAAGTGGGACCACAGTTGCAGTGCGCCACTCCTGGGTGCGTATCCAGAGGTAAGACTATGATTAAACAGCTGTCCTAGCTGTGGGTTTAATTCCTCATTGAGTTCGTGGAGCACACAGCCGGGGACACCATCAGGTCCCATGGATGCTGTGTTTCTTGCTTTGGAGAGAGCAGTTCTCACTTGGGCGTTGGAGATGTTTGGGGGCTGCAATCGCTTGGTATAGATATCTCTCCTTTTGGGGAGGGGGAGAAGTTTGCACTGAACCTGTCAGCCAGTATGTTGGCAATGTCTGTAGGATCAGTAATCTTCACATCATTTTGAACTAGTTCTGAGCATATCTGGGAGTTTCCTCCCAGGTTTCTAACATAGCTAAAGAAGGCCTTATGATTGTCTTTTGAGTCTTTAGCTATTTTTCTCTCAAAATTTGCTTTGGATGATTTTATGAGAGCTCTTAGTTTTTTACTTATAGTGATCAAGGGTGTCTTACCTTTTAAGGATTTTGCTCTATCTTGTAGTAGCTTCCTCCTTTTGTTGTAGAGTTTGTTTATGGCTGGGGTCCACCAGACTGGACGCTTGCCTTTGGTACAAAGAGTCTTTGTTTTGCTTGGGATTGCCTTATCCATGCAGTCCTGCAGGTGCTGGTAGAAGGCATTTGTAAGTGATTCAACGGCTTGAGTACTGTTTTCCGCCGGCAACACAGATCCCATTTGCAAAGTTGCACTTGAGTGCCAGTGGTTTCTGAAAAATATTTTAGAAAAGTCTCAGTAACTGGATACCATATTGCCTCACCTTCCATGCCTGAAAAAGGAACTCCTATTGTGGAAAAACATCATGCAGAGGAGACTAGCAGCAAAGTTCACTTTACCAGAAGTAGAAAAGACCATCACCAAAGGCAGTTTGGATATAGCTTGGGAAGCCCACATAGGTTCCCTGAAAGTGTAAGGTATTTGGTCTCCACAGCACAGGAAGTTGCATATAAATCCGATGGAATTACTAGCAGTCTATATGGCTGTAAAATCTTTTCAATAAATCTTAAGCAGCGACCCTGCAAATCTAGACAGACCACACCACAGTAATGTGGTGCATAAACAAGTAGGGAATTTGTCTTGCCCTCTATGCAGTCTTTCCAGGAAAATTTGGATGCTGGCTAAAGAAATAGGACTGACCCTCATAGCATCTTGTATTCCAAGCCAGAACAATACCCTTGCAGGTCTCTAAGCAGGGACCATTTATATCCCAATTAGTAGATGCTGAAGAGAGAGGTCTTCATAGATCTAACCATACAGTAGGAGATCCTCCCAGTACACCTGTTTGCCATTCACCACAACAAACAATTACAGAAGTTATGCTCCAGAACACAGCAGACAGGAGCTTGGAAAATAGATGAATTCTCCTTCACATGGACAGACTGGCTCCTGTATGCATTCCACCCTTACCCCTGATCTCCAGGGTACTGACAAAGATAAGGGAGGACAGACCCAGCATGATCCTAGTGGCTGCATTCTGACTGAGACAGCACTGGTTCTCCTTCCACCTGGCACTCGACAAGGGGGAATTCTATACTGTACTGCAAGAGGTAGATCTTAGCCAGGTCAAAGGATTAGTCTTCCACCCCTACCTAGTCACCTTAAGGAAAATTGCCTGGCGGATGGGATTTTGATACCAAGGACTACATCCTAACCCAAGGATGTGTTTTCCATTTTAAGGGAAGCAAGGAAACTCAATTACCTGGAAGTCATACCTGGCAAAATGGAAAATATTTTCCACCTGGTGATGCAGCAATAACACTAACCCCTTCTCGGGCGGACATCAACTCATTTTTCACTACCTGTCAGGCCTCTTTAGGCAAGGACTTTTCCATTTCCAGCATTAAGGTAAATCATCAATAATATCAGGTTACCTGCACAGTGCTCTGCCTATCTTTTCACATCCCCACATGAAGCTTTTTCTAAAAGAGGTGATTCACTTGAGACCATTCACAATGAACCCTATTCTGGTATGGGATATAAAATATGTGCTAAAAAAACTAAACTTAACCCCCTTTGAACATGCTGCCACTGCTTCCCTGAAAGGAGTCCCCATTCAGGCCATCCTATAGGTAGCCACAAGGACCATGTATACCTTTACAAAACAGTATGACCTAGGCAGTGTCTACAGGGCTAGAGCAGGTTTTACTACTGCTGTCCTGGAAAATCTTATTTCCTAAGGTCATACTGATGACTCACTACCCCATTTTTAGCTTTGGGAGTCCTTCCAAGAATCAGTACTGCAACATTGACTACAAAGTACAGATGTATCTCTCTTACCATAATTGTAGATGTTCGAGTAGATCAGTGTTGCAGAACATACTCCCACCCCTCTATTTGCTGACCAGTTGTCTCCCCTTTACTTGGTAAAAGGTGTAGATGACTTTTTCTGCAAATAGTCTTCTTATCTCCATTATCCTCTCTCTCTGTCTCCTTTGATTTTCCATCCTTCTCACTTAAATTCAGACAACTGGGGAGGTCATGCTGTCCTCAAGCATCACACTTCTCATTCACTGCTTAGAAAGACCCGAAGGTGGTGCTGGAGGACACTCTTCTTATACCCTGATGTCCTTACTTTGTTCTTCAGACATTGTTGGCTACAGATAATGTAAAAAAAATCTTGAGATCGGGCCAGATGTGGGCTTCTGCATAGCAGGAAGAATCAGTACTGCAACACAGATCTACTCAAGCATCTACAGTTACGATAAGTGGGACACAGCTGTACTTTCTCACTTCTTTTGGAAATGACCAGGGACAATTACCACAAGCTTTCTCAAAGACTGGATCTACTCACACAAGGTTAGGGATATTTGATGCATCCTGACCCCAATCAACTTCAACTGACTGCCTGGATGATGGGGTCACCATTCCATAAGGCACCTGTTTACTGAGAATGTGCAGCAGGTCCTAATGTAGGCAAGAAAGCCTGCTACTAGAAAATCATACATTAGAAAATGGTTTCTAGTTGGTGACAACAACATAACCAGAACTCATTCAGGATTAGCTGTTCTCAGGTTTCACGCTATTTGTATTACTGTCCTATGGCCTTCCTTACTCCTCCATCAAGGTTCATTTATCGACTCTTTCAGCATGTGCGCCCATAAATGCTTTCTCCTGTCAAAATGCTTTTGAAAAGGGTTTTCCATAAGAGGCCTGCAACAAAATTGATGGCCCCTCCGTGGATCTTAATTTTGTGTTAAAGAAGCTAACATGGCTGACTTGAGGTTCTTAGCATGGAAAGCTGTTTTACTGATTGATCTGACCTCTGCAGGAAGGCTGTCTGAGTTGTAGGTTCGTATGATAAGTCGTCCCTATTTCATTTTCACAGGGACAGGATTTCTTTGAGAACTAATCTTTCTTTTATGCTTAAAGTAGTATCCAAGTTTACTTTAAAACCAAATGATCAATCTCCCCATTTTCTTTCCTGAACCTAAAAATGAGGGAGAAAAGATATTCCTTACCATGGATGTCCACAGACTACTGGGATACTATCTTGACCAAACCACGTCTTTCAGATCTTTGAATCAGTTAGTCATTTCTTTTGAAGGTAAGAAGGGAAAACTTGTGTAAAAGCAGACTGTTTCCAAATGGTTGTCTAAGGCTATTTTTGCTATACTCCACACCAGAACCATTCCAGGCAGGGTCAAGGCCCACTCGACCTTGGTTTCATCTATGTTTTTTGTAAAGTGTGATGGATTCTAGAAGTATTCCAGAAGCAGCAATTTTGTTTTTTGCATAAACTTTTACAAACCACTATAAACTAGATTTCTTCAAGTCTAGGACAGGCTTTGCTTGGACCATTCAGACCATTCCCCTTTCACCCCCAAATATAGTAAGCTAGGACAATCTACCCATATAGATAAAGCTACTGCATCAGTGATCATTTTGATGAACATAGAACAGTTATGTAAGTAAACTTACCATAACAGCAGATGTTCGAGTGATCACTCTGCAGTAGCCACTCTCTCCCTCCATCCCTCTTGTTTTTTGATATGTTATTTAAGCAGGGTGTGAATATTTTTGTTTTCCTAGCATTGTCCTTTCTGGGCTCAGTCTCCATCTCCTTCTCCCTGTTGGCATGAAGGGCTGGAAGGACTTGGTGCCCAAACCTGTCTTAGTCGATAATGCTAGCAATGACTAATGGTTTTGGCAAGTGGAAGGTACCTTGAAGCTTTGAATGCTGGCCAGCCATTGTATTCTTGGCAGGATATAACCCCTATAGATTTCAGCATTTCGAAATCAGAAAGCCGAATACTCAAAGTTCCGAAACAGGCAGAAGTGCGAAATTCAAAATCAGATTTTGAATTTCCACTTCAGCTGGTGCAGTGTGTGGATGTTTGGGTTTAATTTAGGTAAGTTTGTGTGTATAAGTATGTTGGTTATGGGATTTAGTGTGTGTAAGTGACTGTGATGTGCATGAGGGACTATAAGGTGTGTGATTGTGTGTGTGTGAGTTTCGTTTGTGTCTGTCTGTGCGATCTCAAAGTTAGAATATATAAGTAGGTGGTTGTGGGGGGTTCAGCCCCCCCCCTAATTATATGTAGTTTAGAAGCATTTGTTTGATTGTGGGGGAGGTTGTGTTTATGTGTGCACTTTGAGTAGCGTAGTTTCGGGATTTTGAATTTTGCGGTTGTGTTTTCAGATTTGTGAGTTGTGCTTGGGTGGACCCGTATAAATATATATATATATATATTTATATATATATATATATATATATATAATGTGTGTGTGTGTATACATATGGAAACACTTTATAAGCTCTAAATCCTGAAATATTGAATTTCGAGCTCATAAAGTGGAAAGGCTAAAACAGCGAACACTCAGAAGCTCGAAATTCAAAATCTAGCATTTCAGAGATGTTGAATGAGTGGTTCTGGTGTTGCACTGTTTTCATGGATTCAGGTAAGTGTTTGTTTTAAGGGTTTTGGGTAGGGGCTGTAGTGTGTATTGGTGTGTTTTGTTACTGTGGTGTGTGTGTCCGAGGGGGATGTAGCTTGTGTGGTGGTGTTTCATGTGTTTGTGTATGTAGTGCGACCTTGGAGTTAGTATATTTAAGTAGGGGGGTGTGGTGGGTGCAGCCCCCTTGCTTGTACATAGGATTGGGTTGTGTATTTGTTTGTGGGGAGGAAGGTGTGTGTGTGTAGTATAGAAGTCACAATTTTGAATTTCGCGCTTCTGGGTGTTTGATGTTTTAGCCTTTCCACTTTATGGGCTTGAGATTCTGAAATTCGATATTTCAGGATTTCGAGCTTATAAAGTGAATCAGTTATTATTATTATTATTTATTTTACATTTGTTGACTGGGCTAGTCTAACTGGATATATGTCCATTTTCAGTAGAGGCCCGGGGAGAAAGCAGTGACAAAGAATACAATATATAGTAATTAGTCAAGTAAGTTACAGTACATTGGCTGTGTTAGCAAGAACAAAAATAGTAATAAGTCATTTAGTAAATTGAAGTTAATATCCAATAACAGAGAGATAAACAAAAATATGTAAACATTTTTTTTTAGAATATAGATTACAAAGTAAGCATCAAAGAATAGTATGGGAGAGAAGTGTAGAGAGAGCAAGAATGCTGAAATATCTGTAAATATATATATATATATATATATATATATATATATATATATATATATATATATATATATATATATATATATAAAATGTGTGTGTATATGTATAAAAAAAATCTGTGTGTGTATATGTATATATATATATATATATATATATATATATATATATATATATATATATATATATATATATATATATATATATATATATATATATATGGATTCACTTTAGAAGCTCAAAATGCTGAAATATCGAATTTCAGTATTTCAAGCCCATAAAGTGGAAACCTGAAAAGAACGAAAACTCAGAAGTGCGAAATTCAAAAGCTTGCATACCGGAGATATTGAATTAGCACTTCTGCTGTACACAAACACACCTTCCTCCCCACACACAAACACAAGCTCTGTCCTACATGAAAGCTGGGTTGCAAGCCCCCCTGCACCCCCCACACCCCCCCTACTTAAATATTCTAACTCAAAGGTCACACTACATACAAAAACACACAAAATACCACCACATAAGCTACATTCTCTTCTCGCGCACACACATCACAGTAACAAAACACACCAACACACACACCACAGCCCCTACCCAAAACCCTTAACACATAAACACTTACCTGAATCCATAACCACAGCAAAACAATAGAAGCGCTAATTCAATATCTCCGGTATGCAAGATTTTGAATTTCACGCTTCTGAATTTCTGTTCTTTTCAGGTTTCCACTTTATGGGCTCGAAATACTGAAATTGGATATTTCAGCATTTCAAGCTTCTAAAGTGAATCCATATATATATATATATATATATATATATATATATATATATATATATATATTGGTTCATAGGTAGGTACTAGGCTATTGGCCCTAAGGCCTTTACAAGCCTAACCATAAAGATTCCCTGGCTTCTCCGGGGTGAATTTCCTGTTTCC
Organism: Protopterus annectens; assembly: GCF_019279795.1. NCBI lineage: Eukaryota > Metazoa > Chordata > Ceratodontiformes > Protopteridae > Protopterus > Protopterus annectens. The sequence goes on along the minus strand of NC_056741.1, from coordinate 606,912,613 downwards.
CATCCAATTGTCAAGATTTTTCTTAGAGGGCTAATGAGTTGTTCTGCTTGACATGAATGGGGCAGTCTGTCCAAAAGTATGGAGAGTCTCTGAGACAGGAAACTATCCCTGCAGCATGTTTTGTTTATTGTAGTGACAAGGTTTAGGTCCCTGGAGCATGTGTCTTGGAGGGATTGGGGTTTCTGTAAGTGTAGCATGTCCAACACTTCTGGGTTTGACATGGGTTTGTATGTTAGGCAGAGATCGCCTCTGAGTAGATGATATGCGATGGAATAGAGCTGGAGTTTTTTGAGACCGTCTGCATAGGGCATCTGTTTGAGGCCGGTGATCCTCTTCGTGAGGTATTTCTGTGGCCTTTCCAGTTGTAAATGTCTTGCGAGATGCATATCAAATGGGGCGATGTACACTAAAATGGGTCTAATGAGGGATGGGTAGAGAGGAACAATGGCCTCTTTTTTTCAGGATGAGAAACCTTTTGTGATGAGGTGCCATGTAGAAGGATGTCCTGACTACTGTGGCGAAGTGGTTATGGAAGGAGAGACTACTGTTTTTTATTTATATATATATATATATATATATATATATATATATATATATATATATATATATATATATATATATATATATATATACATACATACATATATGTGTCCACTTCTGAATCTCGAAATACTAAAATTTCAGTATATCAAGACCAGAAGTTTGAAACTGTGAAACATAAGCTGTAATAAATAAAAACAAATTAACATATAATTTTGCAGGGGGGCACCCCCACACCCCCTGCTACTTATATATACCAAATCCGAGGTTGCACTAACTTGAAGAAGAAAAAAAAAAAAAAAGCTACTTGTACTTACCCTACACTCCCATTGCACACTGTCCTACTTACACTCACTAATAACACACACGCACTGCATATGTACAAAAATCACCACTTTCAACACTAATGTACACACTCTCCCACCTACCTACCCCAAACTAAACCTACAACTCCCCAAAAAAAATAAAACCGAACACACGTGTACCCAAAATCCTACAAAACTAAACACCTACCTGAATCTCCTTACATAACCAGACATCGTCCGCCATGCGTAAATCCCAGAGCACATTCCCCTCAGAGACAAAATCACTACGTCCATACATTAAAAAACGATAACTGCTCCGAAAAATTTAAGTGAAGTTATTGAAACTGTACATTTGTTTTTGCTGTTACTAAGAAGGTTGGCCATTCTTTTTTTAGCACTGGCATTTATAAGAAGGATTTAAATGTTCATGCAGTTTTGTTTTAAAAAGGAGAGGTTTTGCACATTTGTGACTTGCTGTGACAGCTGCTTCTGTGTAGCAGGTGCCTGTTCCAGTCTCTCTTTCTCTATCTCCTGGCCATTATGCCAGCAACCAGCACGTAGGGGCAACAACAATTATTGTAGACCTTGTTGCTGTTTCCGTAACAAATTCTTCCCTTTTTATGTGACAGGGTTGTTAGACTTGTGCCCATACCCATGCACTCACACCTGTGGCCAGTTTAGAGTACCCAGTTTACCTACTGCATATCTTTTTAAAGTGGGAAGAAACCTTTGCTCCCAGAGAAAACTCACACAGACATGGGGAGGACATGCATGCTCCACACTGAAGACACGTCCACCGAGAATCAAACCAGACATCATCTTGCGCTGAGATGACAAAGCTACCTGCTGCACCACTGTGACACCCACTTGTCCCAATGAGCAATACATATTAGACAGAAGCTGATTCTGGATGGGATGCCAGTTGACTTCACATGCTTAACATACACGCACTAACCTAAAGCAGATTTGAAGCATTGCCAGTTCACCAACTTGCATGTCTTTAGAAACCCATCCAGACCTAAAGATAACATGCACATTCATACAGAGACAGCAGTACTGTTACTTCAAACCTATCTTTCCCTAGGTCATAATATAGTGTCAGTTTATTGTATCAAGTGTTATTTTTATAACATTCAAAACTGCATTATCTCATGATGTTCCTTAGGGTGCTTGCCATACTGATCTTGAGTGACTCTTTTACCTTCTGTGTTTATATAAATTCCATCTGGGAGTAATATATTACATCAAGAGAATTCCTTCTGTACCTTGGTGGCCATGTTTTTTCACTGTTATAAAATTAATATCTAGAAACACAGTCTGCTTGTAAATAACAAGAGCTGAAAGATTTTTCTTCCTAACATCAGAATATCATTAGAGTGATGTGCTAGATTAGCTGTGTACCTTTTGTACAGTACAGTTGTGTACACTTACCATAAATGTAGATGTTCGAGTGTATTCACTTTTGCAGTCATCACATATGGGTTATCTGCCTGCAGGGAGCCCTCAGCCGGCCTGAATACCAGAGTCTTGGGATTTCTGCGTCGGATGCTGTCGCTTCTTCCATGACGTCAGGTCGTCAGGGGTATAAAACATGCAGCTGACACTATTACATCAGTTTTTCTTGCCCCAGATGTCAGGTGCCCCCAAAATAGAAAGCAGTTACATGGTATGTAATACCCCCAGTAAAAAGCAAATACCAATGGTATAAGATATGACACACAAAAAGGATAGGAAAGAAATCAAGAGAAGTCAGGGGGCTGGAGGGAGGGTAACCAGGAACTGCAACAGTGAATACACTCGAACATCTACATTTATGGTAAGTGTACACAACTGTACTATGTTCTTCATGTTTCACTATTGCAGTCATCACATTTGGGTTGATTCCCAAAGCTAAGGAAGAGTGGAGGTAGTTATGAAGCATTAGGGCTGGGAATCGGGCCCTGTAAGACTGCTGTGGCAAATCCAGCTCTGGTTTTAGAAAATATAGGCAAGTGGTAGTGCTTGGTGAAAGTGTGTACAGAGATCCAGGTTGCAGCTTCCAGGATGTCCCTGGTAGGGATCCCCTGAGAAATGCTGTAGAGGTAGATGTAACCCTAGTGGAATGAGTTCTGATCCCCTGTGGGGTGGGTTTCCCATGGTGCTTGTAGTAGAAATGGATGCAGTGTGCTATCCATTTAGAAATGGTTTGCTTTGAAATGGCCTTGCCCTCTACCCCTGCAGCAAAGCTGACTAGCAGCTGGTCAGATTTTCTGACAGGTTTAGTCCTGTCCAGATAGAACCTAAGCTGCCTGTGCACGTCCAGGGAATGCAGGATCCTTTCCCCTTTATTCCGAGGATTAAGAAGAAAGGTTGGCAAATAAATGGACTGGTTTAAAGCCACACTAGACACCACCTTGGGCATAAAGGATGGGTTAGTCCTGAGGGAAACCCTGTCTGCATGGAAAATAATGAAGGGTTCCACTGCCGTAAGGGCATGCAATTTAGACGGCCTTCTTGCTGAAGTGATGGCTAGAAGTAAAGCCGTTTTCCATGAGAGGAATTTTAACTCTGCTGTGGCCACAGGTTCAAAGGGTGGAAGAGTGAGCTTTTCTAATAGAAAGTTAAGGTCCCAGGCTGGAGTGGGAGCTCTCCTGGGGGGGGTTCTTAAATTTTTGGCTCTCCTCAGAAACTGTTTTACCAGAGGATGAGAGAAGAGGGGGTGGCTCAATATTATAATGAGCTGAGATGGCAGAGGCATGGATCTTAATTTAAGAGAAGGATAGGCCTTTGTGGAGCATTTCTGTCGAGTAAGCTAGTATATGAGGTAGGCTGGGCACAGTCGTGCCCATTCCCTGAGACTGGCTCCAGGAACAGTATCTTTTCCATTTTTTAGAATAGGTTTTTCCTAGTACTAGGCTTCCTTGCTTCAAGGATGACATCCAGCACCTGCTTACTGAGGTTTGCTGGTGTTGAATTCAGGGATTTGCCAGGCTGCAAGGTTCAGGGTCTGTAGCTGAGGGTGCAGAATCTGGCATGCCTGCTGGGAAAGCAGGGAAGGAGTCTGAGGCAGGTGCCATGGTTGTAGCACTGTCATATTGCGCAAAAGAGGGTACCAGTGCTGGCATAATCAGGATTGTCTTTGGCTTGTCCTGTTTGATTATTAGTAGAACTTTCGAGAGGAGTGGCAGAGGGGGAAAGACATAGACTTGAGAGGCTTCCCCAGGTGACGGACAAGGCATCCACTTTCCAAGCTTGGCTGTGGGGAGGTCTGGTGCAATATTTGCTCAATTGATAGTTCTGAGGGGAAGCAAAAAGGTCCACCTCTGGTGCCCCCCCACCTGTTCCTCAAAAGCTTGAATATTTGGGTTCCAGATTCCACTCGTGTGGATCCATGAGATTTCTGCTTAAGTCGTCTGCCAGTGAATTTAGTTTGCCTGGCAGGAATTGAGCTTGTAAGTGCACTTGGTTGCTCAAGGCTGTGTGCCACAGAACCTTGGCTAGTCTGCAGTGTGTGTAGGAATGGATTCCCCCCTGCTTGTTTATGTACCACATAACTGTGGTGTTGTCTGTCTTTACCAATAGTTGTCCTGGAAGAGTAAGGCCCTTGAAGGCTGTCAGAGCATTCTGCACAGCTAACATTTCTTTTTGATTGTTATTCAGGTGCATTTGCTTTCAGTTCCATTTGCCTTGAATGCTCTGCCCCGCCATGTGAGCCCCCCATGCATAGTCTGATACATCTCTTATTAGGGTTTGGGTGGCAGGGAGCAGAATGAAAGGGAGTCCCTTGTTGTGGTTGCAGGCCTCTGCCCACCAAAGGAACTCTGTCCTTAGGCAAGGAATGATAAGAATCATTGTTCCCAGGTCCTGAGAATGTTGACACCAGAGACTTTTTAGGTGCCATTGAAGTTTCCTCATATGCAGTCTTGCATATGGAATTAGTGGAATGCAAGAGGCCATGAACCGTAGGGCTTGCAGTATTTTTCTAACAGATAGCTGGGTTTTGGTGGCCAGTAGATTGAAATAGTTTGTCAAATAAATTTGTTTCTCTGGAGTGAGGAATACTATTTGGGAAGTTGTGTTCAAGCTTGCTCCCAGGAGTACAATCTATTGGCTTGGTACCAGTTGTGATTCTTTTCCTTGATGGTGTACTCCAGTGAAGTGAGAAGTCTCTTTACATTTACAAATGCCAGGTGCTGAAGTAGCAATTCCTGACTGTCCGCCTGAATCAGGCAATCGTCCTAGTATGGGTAAATTAGAATTTCTCTCTGCCTGCAATATGCAATGGCTGGGTGCAGTAGATAAGCCTAAGGGAAGTGCATAGAGCCTGTTCTGAAGCGTAGGTATTTTATGCAAGATTCTCTTATGGGAATGTACAGACAAGCTTCTTTTAAATCTAGGTTTGCTAGCCAGGAGTCCTTGGCTAGCATAGGAAGCAGCTGTTGGAGAGTTAACATTTTGAATTTTATAACCACCAAAAAGGTGTTGAGAAGTCACAGATTCAAGATAGGATGCCAAGAGTTTTTTTTTCTGAGGACCAGAAACAGTCTGGAGTAAAAACTTGTCCCCTTTGCTCTGGTGGGACAGGTTGAATAGCCTTGATACTGAGCAGAGAAAGTACTTGCTTTTGGGCCTCTGCCCAATGGTTTGGTGGTAGGTCTGGCCATCCGCTTATGGATGGGAGTGAGTGGAATTGGAATCTGTATCCCTGGGAAACAATGTTTAAGACCCATTTGTCTTGGGTAATGTATTGCCAATTTTTGGCAGGCTTGGAAGAGTTAAGGATAAGTCATTGTCCAGTTTTACCAAAGGATGGAGGCTTACTACTCCCTGATGTTTATCGTGTTTCACTGTTGCAGTCATTACACTTGGGTTATCCTGCTGGCAGGCTACCCGCAGTCGGCCTGCATTCCAAAGTCCTGGTCTGGCATTGGTTGCTGTCGCCTCTTCCCTGACGTCAGTGCGCCAAGGGTATACAAGATGCAGCCGGCGCCATTTTCTTCAGTCTTTCTCGCCACGCGGTGCCCAAACCAAAAGCAGTTCGCAAGTGCCGGTCGGCTGACTCCTGAGATTTTCAAATTTGAATTTCAGATCCGAAGTCTTCTATAAAGCTAAGTACCCCGTTGGGGAAACTTTTTCTTGCTCCAGACCGATGTCAGTAAAAGTTAACAATTGTATTTCTTGTGGGAAGCAAATACCTCATAAGGATTTTCACTCTTACTGTATTCCTTGCCTAGGCCCTGACCACGACGTTGCTAGTTGTTGGTTTTGTGCTAGATTCAACCAACACACTGTTAAGCGTCAGTTTGATTCTGATTTACATTACTATGGCCGAAGGTTTAACTATATAATGCCGTCGGAACAACTGACGACCGGAGTTCATAAAAAGTGCAAGGACAAAGAAAAGGACAGGCATCCGAGGTCCAAAATCGACAACGAAGCCTCTTCTAGGCTAGTCGCCGGTTCGCCGGTTCTCAGTGAGGCGGTTTCGCAGCTCCTGACACCCGCTACCTCAGAGCCACAGGCCGCCGCCGACTCCCACATGGAGACAACTAGGCCTCTGGAAACTCAAGGTATTTAGCCTACAGAAACTATTCCCTCAGATGGGTCCGGAGCCGCTGAGCAGGCATCGGCTTCTGTGGGTGTTTTCAGACCTACACAGCTTACTATCAAGACCACTTCAGCAGCCAAGGCAAAGTCTAAAACACCATTAAAGACAAAGAAACACATACAGCATTCTCCAGGACAGTCATCCATGCCAAAGAAACAGATGCTTAAAATGGCCGAGGACCTTATTACTTTGATCAGGGGGTTCCCATCCCCCTCCTGATACAAGGCCTAGGCAAGATACTGACTATGACTCTTCTGACCAGGTTTCTATTTCCTCTGATTCCTCTTCAGAACAGGGATATTCTCTTCCTCCCTATGAGGACTCTGACGCTGAAGAATCTATCCCTTCAGCCTCTACTCTTTTGGGGAAACCTTGCACACCATGAGGGAGCATTTCCATTGGGAGACCAAGATTATTCAGAATCCAAGAAAAGGCTCAGAGACTTTCTTTTACTGCCTCAGCACAGGCCCTTTGCTATCCCCCCTGTACTAGATATTGTTGATGATGTTTTTTTCTGAATCAGATTTGTCTCCTGATTCTTTACCCCCTGCACCAGTCAAGCCAGATAGGTACTACAGGGTCCCAGATTCTCATAAATTTCTTTATAAAAACCTTGCTGCTGACCCAGAAACAATTTCTCAGGGTCTCAAGGGGGTCAAGGCGTCCACTGCAAAAAACCCTGTTCCCTCTGATAGGGATTCTAGAGCACTGGACAGATGGGGGAAAAAAGTTTACACCTCTGCTACTTTAGCTGTAAGGGCTTTAAACTGCCAGTTTCACATGCTTAAATATCAACAATACCTAATGTCTTTGCTAAAACAGAAAATGCTTACAAGCTCAGAATGTCCTGAAAGTAAGGAAATGCAGGATTTATTGCATGCAGCTGAACAAGTAGGAAAGCATACTTTGCAATGTGGTTTTGATTCATTAGAGGCTTCTTGCAGAGCTGCAGTTACAGGTTCTGTCATTTGAAGGCATGCTTGGTTAAAAGAACAAAGTTTACCTGATCATGTTAAAGCAAAATTGTTGGATGCACCATTACAGCATGATACTTTGTTTGGTGTTAAGGCAGAAGAGGTGTTAAAGAAAATGGAGGATAAAGCAAAATCAATGCAGACAGTAAAGAATTTCTTACAGGTTCAGCCACCCAGATTTAGCAGGAACTGGCCTTCAAAAAATTGGTCCTTTCCAGTGTCAGACAGGCCACAAAGAGGCAGATACAGATGCCCAAGAGGCAGGTCTCAGCCCCAGGGCTCATACAGACCTAAACAGTGGGGTGCTTCAGCCCCCAAAGGCGGAGAAGACAAATCACAACCTTATAGGAAAAAGTCCCAATGACTTTCCTGTACCTGTGCCAAGCATTTACCTTTTGGCAGCACCCTTAGGGGAAAACTAGCATTTTTCTCACAAAATTTGTACACGATCACCCAGGACAAATGGGTACTAAATATTGTTTCTCAGTGCTACAGGCTCCACTTTCACACCGTACCAAGGCCAAACGGTATGCCAGACCTGCCACATAATCAATGGGCAGAGGCACAAAGGCAAATTTCTGCTCTCATGGACATGAGGGCTATTCAAAACGTACCACAGGAAGAGCAGGGGCAAGGATTTTACTCGAGACTTTTCTTGGTACCCAGAAAGGGCATAGCTTGGAGACCAGTACTGGACCTGTCTACTTTAAATACTTTCCTGGACGTTCCAAAATTCAAAATGTTGACACTGCAGCAACTTCTACCCATGCTGGGCAAGAAGGTTTGGCTAGTTACTTTGGACCTCAAAGAGGCATACCTGCATGTCCCATTCAGACAAACTTGCAGAAGATACCTCAGATTTATAGCTGGTTCAATGCATGACCAATTCTCTGCACTGCCCTTTGGCTTATCTACTGTGCCCAGGGTCTTCACAAAATGCCTGGCACCAGTAATTGCTTTTTGCAGACAAAAAGGAATCCAAATATATCCCTACTTGGACGACTACCTTATTCAAGCAGAGAGCAAGGACATTCTTCTAAAGCATCTGACGTTTGTAAAAAGATTACTAATTTGCCTAGGGTACACAGTAAACGAAAAGAAATCAAAACTAGTGCCCTCTCAAGAGATAATATTCCTGGGTGCAAGCTTAAATACAACTCCCTAGATGGCTTATCTCACGCCAGACAAGCAAAGGCAACAGACTCATTACTTTCAAATGACGGCAACAAAGACCCAGCTACCTGCAAGAAAAATTCTGCAGGCTTTGGGCTTCATGGCATCCCGCATCCTGCTAATTCCATATGCAAGACTGCATATGAGGAAATTACAATGGTATCTAAAAAGTGTTTGGACTCAACATTGCCACAGCCTGGAAACAATAATAACTCTTATTCCCTGCCTGCAACAGGAGTTTCGATGGTGGGCACTGGCCTTCGATGGTGGGCACTGGCCTGTCACCACAACAAGGGACAGCCTTTCACTACACCCACAGCCAGGCAGACACTAACAACAGATGCACCGGATTATGCCTGGGGGGCACACATAGCAGGAAAATGTATTCAGGGCACATGGCCTGCGGACCAAATGAATCTTCATATCAATCAAAAAGTCATGCTAGCTGTACAGAATGCTCTGACAGCCTTCAAGGATCTACTACATCCAGGACAACTATTGCTAAAGACGGACAATACTACAGTTATGTTGTACATAAGCAAGGGGGCAGTCATTTCTACCCCCTCTGCAGGCAAGCCATGACTTTATGGAACACAGAACTGACCTATCAAGTACATCTGCAGGCACAATTCCTGCCAGGAAAGAAAAATACTCTGGCAAACGAACTAAGCAGGAACCTCATGGACCCTCACGAGTGGAAACTAGATCCACAGGTCTTCAGCATGATAAAAAGGAAATGAGGATGCCCAGACATAGATCTATTTGCCTCCCCTCACAACTGCCAACTACAGAGATTCTGCACAAGGACTTATCACTCACAAGCATGGAAAGTGGATGCTCTATCATTCAGCTGGAAAACCCTAACAGTTTATGCTTTTCCACCACTGCCTCTCCTTCCCAAGGTACTCCTAAAAGTCAGACAAGAGAAGCCAAAAATGATTCTGATTGCCCCAGACTGGCCACGCCAGCACTGGTACCCAGTCATAAAGAGCTTGTCTCAAGGCCCAGCCTGGACTTTACTTCAAATTCCGCATCTTCTGACTCAACAAAACAATCAGATCCTGCACAGCCAACTCAGGACCTTAAATCTGGCTGCATGGCAAATAATATAGCCACTCAGAACACACCTCTCTCTAAAGCTGTTATGGATGTCATTTTCGAAGCCAGGAGGCCCAGCACCAGGAAATCTTATGCAGAAAAATGGAAGAGATTCTGTGCTTGGTACCAGGCACAAGGACTTGAACCCCTTGTTCCAAATATTTCTCAGATTTTACAATACCTAACTGAGATGCTGGACAAAGGCCTATCCTTCTCATCAATTAAGATCCATGCCTCTGCCATTTCAGCTCATTACAATACGGAACCTCCTATTTTCTCAAATCCACTGCTAAGACAGTACCTCAGAGGGGCAAAAAACATAAGACCCCCGAGGAGAGCACCGATACCTACATGGGACCTCAACTTTGTCTTGGAAAAGCTCACACTGCCTCCTTTTGAGCAAGCCAATACAGCTGATATAAAATTTTTATCATGGAAAACTGCTCTGCTCCTAGCAATAACTTCAGCAAGAAGAGTCTCAGAGTTACAGGCATTAATGGCAGTGGAACCTTTTATCATTTTTCATCCGGACAGGGTTTCTCTAAGGACAAACCCAACATTTATGCCAAAGGTAGTATCCAGTGTGGCTCTTAACCAAACCATTCATTTGCCAACATTTTATCCAAATCCCCAGAATAAAGAGGAAAGACTTCTCCACTCATTGGACATACACAGGCAGCTACGCTTCTACTTGGACAAAACAAAAGCTTTCAGAAAAACTGAGCAACTGTTAGTAGCATATGCTGCAGGATCACAAGGAAAGGCTATCTCAAAGCAGACTATTTCAAAATGGATAGGACACTGCATTCGTTTCTGCTATGCACAGCATGACAAGTCAGTGCCTAAGAATATTAGGCCACATTCTACCAGGGCAGCAGCCTTTCTCAGAGGAGTACCAACCAAGGACATTTTGGAGGCTGCAACTTGGAGATCAGTGCACACTTTTACCAAGCATTATCACTTACCTCTTTACTCTAAATCCAGAGCAGGCTTTGCCACTGCAGTTCTGCAGGGCCTCATAGCCACTCCTAGTCCTATTTAGACCCAGCCGCCCTACCTCAGCTTTGGGATTCAACCCAAGTGTAATGACTGCAACAGTGAAACACGATGAGCATAGTACAGTTGTGTACCTACCATAAATGTAGATGTTTGAGTGTATTCACTGTTGCAGTCCAGGTTACCCACCCTCCATCCCCCTTTCTTTGCTGGGACTTATCTATACTGCTCTGTCGTATACAACTTATGTGGTGTATTTGCTTGTAGATGAAGGTATTGTTTTTATTTTACTGTATGTTTTTATAAGGATTATGTTATGCTACCTTATTGGGGGCACCTGACATCTGGGGCAAGAAAAACTGAAGAAAATGGCATCGGCTGCATCTTGTATACCCCTGGCGCACTGACGTCAGGGAAGAAGCGACAGCAACCAATGCCGGACCAGGACTTTGGAATTCAGGCCGACTGCGGGTAGCCTGCCAGCAGGATAACCCAAGTGTAATGACTGCAACAGTGAATACACTCAAACATCTACATTTATGGTAGGTACACGACTATACTTTTTGGACATGGGAGCACTGTATTACTTAGATCTGTGCATAGCCTGAGACTGAAGTCTTGGTAGTCTGCTGCCCCTGGGTTTGGACTGAGAAGGCCTGGAAGGGACTGGAAAAGACCAGTTTTTGAAGGTCAATGCCTACTGAATCTAGGTGGCTGTACTTGTATGAAATCCTTAACAGTTTGCATAGATTTAGCTTTCTCCTCCATTCTTTTGAGGACTTCTGCTTTATTACCAAATAGACACTCTTGATTTAATGGTGCATCCAGTAATTTTGCTTTGACATGATCTGGCAAGTTTTGTTCCTTAAGCCAAGCATGTCTTCTAAAAACAGACCAAGTGACAGCAGCCCTGCAAGATGTTTTTAAAGCAACAAACCCACATTGCAAAGTATGTTTTCCAGCTTGGTTAGCAGAATGCATTAACTTGTAAATCTTTGTGTTCCGCACAATCAGGAATCAACAACATTTTTTGTTTAATTGGCTCCATAATGTGCTGCTGATACTTTAACATATGAAACTGGCAATTTAAAGCCCCAATTGCAAGCATAGCAGAGGTGGTGTATACCTTTTTTCCTCATCTATCTAATGCCCTGGAATCCCTGTCCGAAGGGGTAGGATTTTTGGCAGTTGTAGCCTTAATGTTTTTAGGTCCCTGGAAAATGTTCTCTGGATCTGCAGTAGGATTCCTAAAATGAATTTGTGGGAGTCAGGCACTCTATAGTACCTGTCAGATTTCCTGGGAGCTGGAGGCAAGGTATCGGGGGTAAGGCTGTATTCCAGGAAGGCATCATCGACAATTTCCAGAACAGGAGGGATAGCTAGAGGCCTGTGCTAAGGCAAGCTTAAAAATTCCTGAGTCTCTTTTTGGACTGGGAGTAGTCCTGGCTCTCCCAGCGGAAATGTTCTCTAAGGGTGTGCAGGGTTTTCCAAAGGAAAAATCCTCTGGAGGGGAAGCAGAGGGAATGGAATCCTCTGCATCAGAATCCTCATAGGTAGTTAAGGGTATATCTTGGAAATCAAAAGGATCAGAGTAATCAGATTCCTGATCAGAAAAATCAGAAGGAAAATCAGTTCTAGGTCTTTTTGAGGGGGAAGGCTGACTTCCCGTAATTAAAGTAATGAGGTCCTCAGCCCTTCTAATCATTTGTTTTTGTGGCATGTGGGCCTTAGAATGCGCTTTGGTCATCTGTTTCCTAGGCGTAGTGTGAACTTTTTGGTATTTTTGGTTTGAAAGGAAGTCGTTGGTTTAATATGAAGATTGGAAGGCCTGAAAACACCCTCTGAAGCCAGTGCCTGCTCAGCGGCTCCAAACCCATCCAAGGGTAGAGACATCCGCAGGTTCCATAGTCGAAGAAACATCTCGTGGCATAGCGGCCTCCGAATGGGTCTCAGCAGAGGCCTGCGAATCTGTAGAAATGGGTATCACGGGCTGCGAAAGCACCTCACTGAGTACAGGTGGACTGACGACTAGCTTAACGGTAGCGTCGTTGGCAGCCTTGCACCTATGCGGTCTGTCTCTGTCTTTATCCTTCAGTTTTTTCAGAAGATCGGTAGTCGGATGGCTTACCGAAGACATTTTGGAGTACGGAGATCGAAGGAATTTAGCTACAAAAATAGCCCGACGATGAATAGTTCGGGCATTGAACAAGGCACAAAACCGACAGCGAGGGACGTCGTGGTCTGGACCTAAACCGGTGATGCAGTAAGAATGAAAATCTCTGTGAGGTATTTGCTTACCACAGGCAAGACGATTGTTAATTTTTTCTGACATCGGTTAGAGCAAGAAAAAAGGATCCCCAATTGGGGTACTTCTCTTTTAGAAGACTTCAGGTCTGAAACTCGAAAAATGAAAATTTCAGTAGACCGCTGTCCGGCACTTGTGAACTGCTTCTGCTTTGGGCACCACACAGCAAGCAGTACTGATGTAATGGCGTCGGCTGCATGTTTTATACCCCTGACGTCATGGAAGAAGTGACAGCATCCGATGCAGAAATCCCAAGACTCTGGTATTCAGGCCAGCTGAGGGCTACCTGCAGGCAGATAACCCAAATTTGATGACTGCAACAGTGAAACATGAAGAACATCCTACTTTACCATTACCTTCAGTAATATAAAATTAATATGTAGAAACAAGTTAACGTATAGGTAGCTATAACTTAAAGTATCTCTTATTGATGTCAGTGTGATTGGGTAATGTGCATGGTCATTGAAGGCCTCCTGTACCCCAGTGGCCATTACTTTTATTATTAGTATTCAAAAACATAGTTTGCATAGCTAACTAGATAGAGCTAAAACATCTCCATGCCTGACGTTGTGAGGACATTAGTAGCTGCTTGATTTGTGGTTGTGGGCACCTGCTGTCTTAGCCTAATTGTATTGTAAATTTTTTTTCCGTTAATAAGCCAGCAACATTTTTCTTAGCTGTCAGTGGCAAGTGCGTTTATCCCCAGGGCATTTATGGGTATCATAACTTTAATTGCTTGCAGCACCTGCTTTCCTTAACAACCGATTAAATAGTTTTGTGCTTAACCTAAGGATAACACGTGTTTTGTTTTGAAAACAACCTTCCAGTTCTATTTCCTTTGCCTTTTACTGTTTGTAGTTGGTGAATAGAGGCCCTTACACATCTCTGCTGAGCTATTCTTTATTTTTTCTCTTATACGCTGCCAGGAAAGTATTAGACTCTGAGCATGTCTCGCTCTTCATAGTACTTTGCCCAAACTGTGCTGTGTCCACTTCAGCCCATCTAGTAAGTGGGTCATCCATTGTATATTGTAACACTTTTTTTATCCTTTTCTCTTTTAATTTACCTGTATCCAACCTGTGTTATGTTTGTAGATTCCCCTTTAGTTTTTGTAACTGTTGTCTTTTTTGTCATATGTATTCCTGACAGGTAATTTATAATTACATCCCAAAATCTCAACTTCTGCATTAATATATATTTATTCCTATGATTATTTTTTTTTTTAATAGAGAAGACACTGGTAAAAAAAAAATTACGGTTTCCTGTTCACCAATGTCATTTATCATCCGGACTAATTTTTCCAGCAGTCAGATGTTTCTCTGGTACATAGTGGGCTGTGTCTTGCATGTGTTTAGTCCTACATGTCAAAAGCAAACTCCTTGAAATCCCATTTTGTCACAGCTACATCGTACAGAAGTGAAATTTCTGGATTTTTGTATGGATTGCTGACCCAACATTGTTCCTCACCACTTCAGATAATAATATATACAGATGGTGTGGTTATCTACGGCTCCAGCCCTCAAGTATTCATATTGCAACAACTGGAACAAGGCCGCCCCCCAGTAATTGGCTAGTTTCCCATAACCTAGCACTTAATGCAAAAAAAAAAAAAAATTTTAAAAATAAAAAAAAGACTGTACTCGCCACAAAGATCTCTAGTTGTACCATATGCCTTAGCCAAAGTACCACACTTGAAGCAGTTTCCTGCTACAGATATATAAGCATCAGATTAGATTTTGTGACCTGAACATGGTATTGGAAGTTAACTGCAGGATCTAAAGTCGGCAAACTGCTCTTTTCGGACAGAAAAATGTCCTATTTCTCAGTCTTGCCACCAAGGCAATAGTTCGTGAATGAGTCCTACTTCACTCAACAACAGGAGTTTGGACCCCTCTGCCCTCATCTGTTTCACAAAAAAGTAGAACAATCCTCCCTGCAATCTGCTGCTAACAACATTTATCAGTTCATCACCTCCTCTTCAAAAAGAGAGAATCATTGCCTGATCCTATCAAAAGCCAAGTGACTTCCCATATCACAACGAGCTACTTTCCTACTAGGCACTCTTTTGATGTTCATCGTGTTATACTGCTCAGTCATCACACTTGGGTTATCCTGCCATCAGGCCGTCCCGCAGTCGGCCGAATCCCAAAGTCTTGGTCCGGCGCCGGTTGTTGTCGCTTCTTCCCTGACATCAGTGCGACAGGGGGATAAAAGAGGCAGCCGACGCCATTTTCTTCAGTCTTTCTTGCCGCACGGTGCCCCAAGCAGAAGCAGTTCGCAAGTGCCAGTTGGCTAGCTCCAGAGATTTTTGAATCGAATTTCAGCCCGAAGTCTTCTCTAAAGCTAAGTACCCCGTTGGGGAAACTTTTCTTGCCTTAGACCGATGTCAGACAAAGTTAATAATTGCATTTCTTGTGTGAAGCAAATACCTCATAAGGATTTTCATTCTTATTGTATTCCTTGCCTAGGCCCAGACCACGACGTCTCTGGTTGTCGGTTTTGTGCTACGTTCAACAAACGTACAATCAAGCGTCAGGCAGATTTCGCCCGACATTATTTTGGCAGAAAAGTTAACTATAGCGTGTCGGAGCAATCGACATCAGCAATGATTAAAAAACTCAAGGATAAGGACAGGCAACCAAGGCCAAGACCAGATACCGAGGCCTCAGCAAGGCCTGCCGCCGGTTCTCAGGTTTTCAGTGAGGCGCCTATGCAGCCCCTGACTACCGCTTATTTAGAAATTCTGACAGCCTCCCAGACCGAATCAGCTGGGCCTCAAGAGCCGGTTCCCTCTCACCCCTCGGACGCCAACCCCGACGGTGATCCAGAGATTTTGGACTGGCCTTCGGTTTCTGAAGGTGTCTTCAAACCGACAACTTTCTCTATTAAGTCTTATGCTAAACTTAAAGCCCCCCTAAAAATTAGGAAACCGGGTCCACATGCCCCTATGCCTAAAAAAACAGATGCTTAAGATGGCTGAGGATTTAATTACCCTTATCAGGGGTTCACAACTCCCTCCTGACAAAAGGCCTAGACTGGTGGAAGATTATCCTTCCTCTGACCAAGCATCCATTTCCTCAGCTAACTCTGAGGACCAGGATTACTCCTTCCCTCCTTATGAAGACTAAGATGCTGAAGAGTCCATTCCCTCTGTCTCCCCCCCTGAAGACTACTCTTTTGGGGAAACTTTACACACCATGAGGGAACACTTCCATTGGGAAGGCCAAGATTACTCTGACTCTAAGAAAAGACTGCGTGAGTTTCTTCTTCTTCCACAGCATAGACCCTTTGCAATTCCTCCAGTTTTAGACATTTTGGATGATGTTTACACCGAATCTAGTCTAAACCCAGATTCCTTACCTCCTGCACCAGCTAAACCAGACAGATACTACCGAGTTCCTGATTCTCATAAGTTTCTATATAAAAGCCCTGTTGCAGACCCTGAAACCATTTCCCAGGGTCCCAAAGGGGTTAAGGCCTCTACTGCTAAGAATCCACTACCTTCTGAAAGAGATTCCAGAGCATTAGAAAGATGGGGGAAGAAAGTGTATACGCCTGCCACTTTGGCCATGAGGGCCTTAAACTGCCAATACCACATGCTAAAATACCAGCAGTACTTGATTACACAGTTAAAGCAGAAAATGATCCCTCAGACAGATCAACCTGATTTCAAAGAGATGCAGGATTTGCTGCATGCAGCAGAACAGGTGGGAAAGCATACCTTACAGTGTGGTTTTGATTAATTGGAAGCCTCATGTAGAGCAGCTGTCACAGGATCTGTAATACGTAGACATGCTTGGCTAAAAGAGCAAGCCTTACCAGAACATGTCAAAGCAAAGTTATTAGATGCTCCATTGCAAAAAGATGTGTTATTTGGTGTCAAAGCAGAGGAAGTTTTAAAGAAAATGGAAGAAAAGGCAAAATCTATGCAGACAGTTTAAGATTTTTTACAGGTACAACCTCCTCGTTTCAGCAGAAACTGGCCATCAAAAAACTGGTCCTTTCCTGCCCAAGGGGCAGAGGCCAGCCACAAGGTTCTTTCAGGCTTAGACAACGGCATACAACAACTCAAAGAGGTGGAGACGAAAGATCTCAACCCTTCAGGAAACGAACACAATGACGTCCCTCTTCGCCTGCCAAGCAAAATTGCCCTGGCAGCACCTTTGGGAGGAAAACTGGCTCTATTTCCACAAAATTGGCGCATCATAACAAAGGACAAATGGGTTCTGGATATCATTACCCGAGGCTACAGATTTCATTTTCACACTTTACCACTGATGAGAGGCATGCCAAATCTGCCTCTAAACCAATGTACAGAGGCACAAACGCAAATTTCTCATGGATATGAAAGCAATTCAAAAGGTACCTACAAAGGAGCAAGGTCAAGGTTTTTACTCAAGACTATTTCTAGTACCAAGAAAGGACAAAGCCTGGAGACCCATTTTAGACCTCTCAATTCTAAGCACATACCTGGAGGTACCCAAATTCAAAATGCTCACACTACAGCAGCTTCTTCCCATGCTGGGCAAGGAGTCTTGGCTGGTAACGTTGGACCTCAGAGGCATACCTGCATGTCCCTATCAGACAAGATTGCAGAAGATACCTCAGATTTTTGGCAGGTACAACGCATTATCAATTCTCTGCATTGCCCTTTGGCTTATCTACTGCACCCAGAGTATTTACGAAATGCCTGGCATCAGTAATTGCATACTGCAGACAACGAGGAGTACATATTTATCCATATCTGGACGACTGCCTGATCCAAGCGGACAGCAAGGCAATTCTATTACAGCATCTGGCATTCGTAACAAAGCTGCTAAGTTGCCTAGGGCACACAGTAAACAAAAAGAAGTCAAAGCTAATACCTTCACAAGACATAATATTCCTGGGTGCCAGCTTAAATACAACGGCCCAGATGGCTTATCTCACGCCAGGCAAACAAAAACAACTGACTCAATACTTCAAAAAGATGGCAACTTTTACCCAGCTCACTGCAAGGAAAATCCTGCAGGCACTGGGGTTCATGGCATCCTGCATTCAACTAATTCCAAGCTGCATATGAGGAAATTGCAATGGTACCCGAAAAGTGTATGGACTCAACACAGGCACAGCCTCAAAACAAGTATACCTCTCATTCCCTGCCTTCAAAAAGAGTTCCTATGGTGGGCTCAAGCATGTCAAATAAACAAGGGTCTTCCTTTTGTCTTACCTCCAGCAAACCAAACTATGACAACAGATTCTTCAGACTACGCCTGGGGAGCACACATGGCAGGAGAGTGCATACAGGGCAAATGGTCTGCAAAACTAATGCATCTACACATCAACCAAAAGGAGATGCTAGCTGTGCAAAATGCACTGACAGCCTTCAAGGACCTCTTGCATCCAGGACAACTACTAATAAGGACAGACAACACCACAGTTATGTGGTACATAAACAAACCGGGAGGAACACACTCCTACCCTTTATGCAGACAGGCAATGACCTTGTGGAACACACCATTGACTTACCAAGTACAACTGCAAGCACAATTCCTGCCAGGAAAGGAAAACATATTGGCAGACTAAGCAGAAATCTGGCAGATCCCCACGAGTGGAGACTACACCCACAAGTATTTTCAATGATAATTCAAAAGTGGGGGACACCCAGACATAGATCTATTTGCCTCCCCCAACAATTGCCAACTACAGAAATTTTGCACAAGGACTTATCATTCCCTAGCCTGGAAAGTGGACGCCCTATCATTCAGTTGGACAGCATTGACAGTCTATGCCTTCCCACCACTACCTCTCTTGACCAAGGTATTACTGAAAGTCAGATCAGAGAGACCACAAATGATCCTCATTGCTCCGGACTGGCCACGTCAGCACTGGTACCCATTACTAAGGACCTTGACTCACTGCCCTCCATGGATCTTACCTCAGTTCCCACTTCTGTTGACTCAGCAAAACTCTCAGATCCTTCACAGTCAGCTCAGGACTTTAAATTTAGCTGCATGGAGAATACCTTGAATTATCAATCAACACTTCTCTCAAAGGATGTCCTGAATGTCATTTTGGAGGCCAGGAGGCCCAGCACCAGAAAAACTTACTCAGACAAATGGAAAAGATTTTGTGCATGGAACCAGGCTAAAGGCCAAAATCCTTGGATACCAAACATTCCTCAAATACTGCAATACTTAACTGAGATGCTACACAAAGGCCTTTCTTTCTCATCCATTAAGATCCATGCTTCTCAGAACTACAGAAACTTATGGCAGTGGAACCTTTCATCATTTTCCATCAGGACAGAGTCTCTTTACGAACTAACCATACCTTTATGCCAAAGGTAGTATCCAGTGTGGCTTTGAATCAGGCCATTCATTTACCCACCTTTTATCCAAACCCCCAGAATAAAGGAGAAAAACTCCTTCACTCTTTGGACATTCACAGACAGCTACATTACTGTTTGGATAAGACAAAGACCTTCAGAAAAACTGACCAACTCTTTGTATCCTATGCTACAGGTTCACAAGGAAAGGCTATTTCAAAACAGACCATCTCCAAATGGATAGCACATTGTATCCGCTTTTGCTACTCGCACCATGGGAAAGCAGTGCCTGTTAATATTAGGTCCTATTCTACCAGGGCTACAGCAACCTCAACAGCTTTTCTCAGGGGGGTTCCAACCAAGGACATTCTGGAGGCAGCTACTTGGAGTTCAATGCACACCTTTACCAAGCACTACCACCTTCCATTATACTCCAAAACCAGAGCTGGTTTTGCCACTGCAGTTCTGCAGGGCATCCTAGCTTCACCTAACCCAGTTTAGTACCAGCCACCCATCCATAGCCTTGGGATTCAACCCAAGTGTGATAACTGCAGCAGTATAATACGATGAACATAGTACAGTTTTGTACCTACCATAAATGTAGATGTTCGAGTGTATATACTGCTGCAGTCCAGGTTACCCTCCCACCATAATAGCTAGTACTATTGTTTATCTACTAAGGTATTTTTGCATAGTTATTTGTATTGCCTTCCTAGTTGGGGGCACCTGACATCTGGGGCAAGAAAAACTGAAGAAAATGGCGTTGGCTACCTCTTTTATCCCCCTGTCGCACTGATGTCCGGGAAGAAGCGACGACAACCGACACCGGGCCAAGACTTTGGGATTCGGCCGACTGCGGGACCGCCTGACGGCAGGATAACCCAAGTGTGATGACTGCAGCAGTATATACAATCGAACATCTACATTTATGGTAGGTACAAAACTGTACTTTCAAGCTCATCATTGAACAAGGTTTCCATCTTTCACACAAATTATTCCAGAGAGGTGCTGCCATCTTATACTCTTAGATCAGTGTCCAACTCCACATCCTACTGACAAAGTCTATTCAGACTCCATTCCCTAACCTAAATAGCACCAGGCTCATATTTTCCATATTTTTTCCCAAAATATTGATGACCTTTCCTGAGGACATAGTCCACCTCATCTATCAGCAAATTCCAGAAAGAAATAAAACTTCTCATCAAGCAGGCACACTGCAAATGCTTCCAGAATAATTCCACCTAAATCGCAACTACACTAGCAGCTAAACTACGTTTATCAAATGAACCCTGTTTCTAGTGTCCTACAGCTGTGGCTACTGTTTCTGTGCATTCCCTCCTCACTCTGCATCTCTAACTCATCACCTTTTTTCACTTTATGATCCTCCACCCTTCTTCCTTTTAGACTTCGTACCTATACTGTAACTACTCTTTCAACTCATTGCAAATTCCTTGAAGCAAGATGGTGGCTTAACAGCTTTTGATGGTCAATGCCTACTTCTTTGTAACCATTTGATACCATCAGTGTACCTAAAATGCTTGTATAATGTTAGTTTGTATTTTTCACTTTTGGTTGTATACCTCAGACTAAACTTGAAAATGGTGCACTGAGATCAGCACTCTGTCCTGATCAACGAATGTGTAAGAAAATGTAATCTTTATCTAAGGTTGTAGAATTGCTGAGGAAGTAGATAAATGCAACAAAATGGGATTTGGGTGAGTTTCCCCTTGACAATCAGGACCATACCCATCTTGCAGTGGTATACAACTGTCATTAGCTGATAAATGACAACATGCTCTTTATTTATTTATTTTAAATTTGTTTACCGGAGAGGTCCGGCTGGTTAGAGCTGTCTGTTTTCAGCAGAGGCTTTTGGAGAAAAGCTCCAGAACAATTGCTGTCATACTGTACATAAGATATTTACATGAGCATTGTGGTTTAGACATACAGTTATAAAGTATAGCAGATAATATATGATTGCATAAGATATTTACATAAGCAGAGTGGTTTAGACATACAATTAGAAGTATAGCAGGTAGTAACATATGATTGTTGTTCATACAGGGTGTTAAGTAAAGATAATCTTGAAGATGTAGTGAAGATAAGACAAGAAAGGAAAAACTAAAAAATACTAGCCAGATAATCTTGAAGATTTAATGAAGATAAGTGAAGGAAGGAAAAACTAAAAATACTAGCCAGTTTGTCAAAGGAGGAGAATATAGACAAGTTTATATAAGGTTCATTGACATTTTAAGGGAAAGCTTTTCAATTTAGTCTAGGGGAGAGTTAGTGGGTATAGATGGGACAGTGGGAAGTAGGCGGCAGTAAATTGGTAATAATGTGTGATAAGATATAGTGCATCTGTGGGAGTTTTAAAGAAGAGGTTGTATAATGGGTAGGGGAAAGGTGTTAGAATATGTCAGCCAGGTGCTAGGCAGTTGCATGTCTAGGAGTAGTTTAGGTGGGAAATATGCAGTTTTTTTGAAGATGGTTTTGTTTGGTTGTACCCTAATTTGTAGTGGTAGGGAGTTCCAAGTCTTGGTAATGTTGCTAGAATACAGGGAGTCACCAGAGCAGCAGTGGCTTTTGACTATTGTGATTAGTGCCTTGTTAGTGAATCTAAGTTCTCTGTTATTGGAGTAGTGGGTGAACAGGTCTTGTAAGGCTGGAGTTTTGTCAGGTTGGTACAATACTTGGTGAGCTAGAAGTTGGTTTAGAGCTAAGGTGTTTGGGAGTTCCAGCCAGGAAAGCTGTTTTAGGGCTTGACAGTGGTGGGTGCGGTAGGAGGAGTTGCGGCAAATTTTGCCGTTTTGTTGTAGCATTCTGATAGCTTGTTTAAATCTATCTTGTTTAGATTAATTGGGACAGGAGAAGCATACAGTAGGGTAGAGAGAAAATGGGTACGAGCTAGGGTAACTTTACTATTGTTGGTTAGGAAGTTTTTACATCTGTAAAGAGTACCTAGTGTTTTGTTGACTTTGGTTTATTGTATGAGCTATTTGTTTGTCAAATTTCATATTATTGTCAATAATGACCCTTAGTAATTTGGTTTGTGTGACGGGGGAAATAGTGGTATTATCTGATGCAAAAATAGAGAACGGGGGAATAGGTACTGCTGCTTTGGAAGGATGGAAGAGCATAAGTTGGTCCTTTTTAGGATTTAGTATTAGCTGGGAGTTTGTTAGTCAGGTTTCAATGGATGTAAAGGCTTCTTGAGTCTTGATGTGAAGTTGTTGGAGGGTGGGGGCAGAGCAGATTAAGGTGGAGTCTTCAGCTTATTGAACTAGGTTTGCTAGAGGGGTGGCTTTATGAAGATTATCTGTAAATATAGTGAAAAGTAGTGGTCCTAGGATTGATCCTTGGGGTACTCCTTGTTTTACAGGAAGGAGGGGGGAAAGGGAGTTTTTCCACTGAACAGCTTGTTGGTGTTGGAAGAGGTAGTCTTGAAACCATAATAGAGTGGGGGTAGTTAGTTTTAATTCTCAGAGTGATGTTAGAAGTTTTGTATGGGAGACTATCAAACGCTTTTGATAAGTCAAGAAAACTGCAGACACTAGTTGGCAGTTGTTGCATTGCATATTTACTAGGTTTCTAAAATGCACAAGTGCAGTGGTAGTGCTATGGTTGGTGCGGAATCTGTGTTAAGTTTCGGCAAGAAGATTGTTGGAGAGGAGAAGTTAGGATCTGGGTGTAGATACATTTTTCCAGTATTTTAGCCAGTGGAGAAAGTATAGCTATAGGGCAGTAGTTTGTCAGGTCCGTGGAGGTGCCCCCTTTGTGTATTAGTGCAATATGGGAGATTTTCCAGAGAAGTGTCACCTTTTGTTCTGAGATCTGTTAATGATTACCTTACCTTGAGGGATGGTATGTGCAGACGTCACATTTATTTATTTATTTATTTATTCTAAGTAAAGAAATGTGACAATTTCTTCACTTAGAAAATGATATAAGCAAAGGTCACTTAAAAGATTATCTTACCAAACTCCATTTAATTCTTCTTGCCATTTTAAAAGCATTGTTACAGGACTGTATTTTATTTTATTCTTCCTAATGTTTTAAAAGAATTGTCACTGGATTGTATTTTCTTTTATTTTTTGCTTGTTCTAAAAGTGCTTCAAAGGTAGGCGTGCAATGGGTACAGTCATAGGGCATCACTCATTTACACAAATGAACTAGCCTCTCTGGCAGCTCTCTGTTCTTCACTGGATGCTCATTGACCCTGAGACATCCCATCTTTGCACCTCAGAGAGAGAGGCAGCAGCAGATACATGTCTTATCACAACCTTCCCCATGCCTAGCATGGACAGTCTTATGCATAGGCCAACTAGTCAGCCACCTATGGCACTGTTTATGCAATGGCACGTTTCTGCCATTTATGTCTTTTTTTCCCTAAATAAAGAAACATGACAATTTCTTCACATTGAAAATGATATAAACAAAGGTCAGAAAAGTGCATCTATCCCATACTTCTCAACAATGTGGTATTTGCAGGATTTACTTGGGGAGGTAGATGAGCTAAATCTCCCTTGTTAGTGCCTGTCTCTGAAATATACTGTTTTGTGGTACAGTCCAGTTTTAACTTCCCCTTTAACTAATGCCTTCACAGACCAAGCATGGTTTAGGAGCCACTCTGAAATCAAGTTCCTTGTCAGCTGATCCTAAAAATCCAGTTGCCTTCTTAAGCCATTCTGCTCCCAGACATTATAATTTGTGATCCCCTTCTATTCCCATGTAGCAGTATTCATAACATGAGGGATTCCCCGCCTAGGCGACCTGAACTTCTAGGCAGAATAGCAAAGACCAAAGGTACGTGCAATGTTGCACATAGAATAGCAGTTGACGTAGGCCATAAAAGTGACACCTGCACATACCATCCTCTGCCGCCAGTCTGAACACCATTTTCTACTGTTCATCTGATTACCAAGTGGTTGCTGTTTCAGATAAGTTCCCTGTTGGGGAATTTGTTTTTCTTCTTGCTACTGCATGTTTTTCAAGGTTAATGTCATCCAACTAAGGCAGCTGCCATTGTGGAAGACAAACTCCACAGAAACATAAACATGATCAGTGTCTTTTCGGTCTGGGGTCCACTCATGACTGTAAGGCTTGTGTGGTTTGTCCCTAAGATGCTCTGTAGTCATCTTTCTGCCCTGGACATCTACCTTGAGAATCAGAAACTCAAGTGACTTTTGCTTTCAATGGAGGATACTTCAGGTCTGTCTGGTGAGCCTCTGAAGAAGAAGGTAAAAAAGGTTAGGCCTGAATCTTTGGCTGTGCCTCTGAACCTGGAAGTCCCTCTCGAGGCCAGTGAAGGCCCGGAAATCTGTTCAGTGCCTGGTTCTCTTCCTGCAGCAGGTACTGTTTTGGAAGCCATTAAGGAGAGTTCCATTAGCATGTCCACAGAGGCCTTGTAGATGTCCATTCTGGATGGTAAGGGGGAACTGCGGCTCACTTCCTTGTATGTTCCTCACAGTACTTCACCTGGTTTAGTTGTTGAAGACTGTCCATCTGTGCCAGAACCTAGGCTTACATTGGCCCATCCATCCCAGCCTGGGGTTAATCCTCCCCTTAAAAAGAAACAAAAACATGTTTCCACCTCTCGGGATCCTTCCCCAGACTGACAAGATTTTTCCCAGGGAATTCTTAATGCTTTTCTATCCCTAAGACTTTCCTCGGTTCAGACTCCTACTCCAGTTTCCCCTCCTCCTCCTTTGCCTAGGAGTTCTGCTATGGAACAGGAGGCCTTTAAGGAAGAAATTTCATCCTCAGATGAGTCTCTGGCTTACTCCCCCCGGGTTATGGTTCCCCTGAAGTTGATTCCATTGGTGGGGACTCCCATGAGGAAGACGTATCCTTTGGAGAAACTATCTCAAGAATGAGAGACTTTTCATTTGGGAAAGCTGACAAGTTTCAGAAGTCCAGAAGAGGTACTATGACCTCTTACAGATGGACTCTCCTTCAGCTATTCCACCTCTGCTACCTGCCTTTCAGGATGCTTTTCTTTCTGCATCCAAAAACCCTGATTCACAACCTCCAGCCCCAAAAAGGCCAGATAAGTTTTACAAGGCCCCTGAGGACAGCAAATTTCTTTTCAAATGTCCCCCTGCAGATCTTGCTGTGATTTCAGTGTCTGCAGATAGACCTTCCAGATTTTTGCCCTCCACTACCCTTCTTCCCTCAAATAAAGACAGCAAGATGATGGAGAGGATAGGTAAAAAAATAGTCAACACATTCTCTACTTTGGCCTTCTGGGCCATTAACCTTCAGACTCTTATGTCTAAGTATGTTCTAGCCCTGCTTTCTCAGGCTTCACAGCTGTTAACAGATCTTCCTGATTCTACAGCCAAAGCGCAGCTTTCCTGTCTCTTGACAGCCTCCTTCCAAGTAACCAGACACTCCATAAAGTGTAGTTATGATGCAGCTGAGGTATCTGCTAGATCAGCTGCATCTGGATCTGTCCTTAGGAGATATTCCTGGCTAAGATTGCAGCCTTTGCGTAATGATATCAAGGCAAGACTTGTGGATGCACCTCTTAACAATTCTGCTCTGTTTGGTGCTAATGCTGCTGGCCTTTTCAAATCCCTTCAAGAAAAAGGGAAAAAGTTACAGGAACTGAAGCACATTTTGTGTCCCCAGTCCCAAAGTATCATGGGAATTATCTTTCCAAGCCTCATTTTGTGAGGAAGAAGACCCGCACCCCTCCTGTTCCTCACAAGAAAGGGACACGCAGGCAGAGCTCCTCCAGATCTCAACCAGCCTCAGCTCAAAAGCTGCCCCCCCCCCCCTTTCCTGACTAGCCAGGCAGTCTGTGACTACCTGCCCAATCCCTCCAACATTCCTCTTTCCCAGTGCCTCTCTCACTTTTTTTCTTCATGGACAAGCATTACCACAGACAAATGGGTCCTTTCTGTTGGCCAAAGCAGCTACTACATGGTTTGAAAATCCATCCCTCCTTTCATGGGCATCCTTCAGCCCCCTTGAGACCAGCTCCTTCTTTTCTCTCCGTTGCTACAAGACTTGATTTCACAGGGGACCGTCCAGGAAATTCCCCCTCTGCAAAGAGGAAAAGGGTTCTATTCCAGGATTTTTCTAGTTCTCAGGAAAATGGTCTAGATCTGTCTCAACTCAATCTTTTTCTTCAAGTTCCCACCTTCTACATGCTCAGTCTCCAGACTGTGTTCCCTCTTTTGCTTCCTCAGGCCTTTATGGTTTGTCTAGACATCAAGGATGCATATCTTTATATCCCCATTCACCCTCTGTTCAGGAAATTCTTACGTTTTTCTGTTACTTCCTCTAATTTTCAGTTTTGTGCTTTGCCCTTTGGGCTCTCCATGGCTCCAAGGATCTTAACAAAATGCTTGAATGCTGTCATTTCATATTTTGCAGACTTCACATTATTCTGATTTACCCTTAACTGGACAACCTGCTCATTCAAGCAAATCATCCAGACATTTTGAAACAGAACCTCAAAACCACCATATCCCTGGTCCAAAGCCTGGGGTTCACTGTCAAGTACAAGTCGTCCCTCAACCCTCATCAGGATCAGGTTTTTCTGGACTGCAGGATAAGGCCAGACTTTATGATGGCTTTTCTCCCTCCGCAAAAAATGCAACCTCTGCCGACCTACTTCCACCGGTTGCTTCCTGTAACTTCAGTGTCAGCCAGAGAGTTTCTCTGAATGTTAGGTTCATGGCATCTGTTATCCCCATGTTAATCTTAGCCAGACTTCATGTGCAAAAAAATTCCATTGGTATCTGAAAACACTCTGGTGCCAGCATGCTCATTTTCTGAAGTTTGTTCTTCCTGTTCTCCTTTTTCTGAAAAAGTTGTTACACTGGTGGAGTCAACACATATCTCTGAATCTAGGTCTTCTCTACAGGCCCCAAATCCTGTGTAGGAGCTATTTACAGATGCTTCAGACATGGGGTGGAGAACAGCATTGGGAAACTTAAAAGTTCAAGGTCCTTGGTCTCCTTCCGTAAGGAAACAACATTTCAACATCAAAGAGATGAGGGCTTTTATTCTTGCTCTCCAAGCTTTCCAGTCCTCTCTCCTCCCAGGTCCCCTGAAACTGTTCACAGACCACATCACAGTCCTTTGGTATGTGAACAAGCAGGGGGGCACAAAGTCATACATACTGTGCAGGCTGTCCCTTCAGCCCTGGGAGATTGCTTCCCAATCAAAGGTCACATTACTAGCAGTTTACATTCCTTCAGCTCAAAATGTTCTGACAGATACTTTAAGCGGGTCCAGGACACAAGCCCATGAATTGATGCTTCACAAGGGATGTGTTTCTGGACATCCCCCACAGGTTGGGTACTCCTCAAGTAGATCTCTTTGCCTCGCCTTTGAACAGACAACTTCCAAAATTTTGTGCCAGTGTCTTTTAGTATGGAAGCTAGACGCTCTACCATTCTCATGGAAGGGGATGTTTCTTTATGCATCCCCCTATTCACACTCATTCAGAAGGTTCTGCTGAAAATACAGCAGGACAAAGCAAAAATCTTGTTGGTAATTCCCTTTTGGCAAAGACAGCACTGGTTCCCTCTTCTGCAGTTAGCCAAGGGCAGTCATCACAAGTTACCTCACAGGGTGGATATTCTCACATTAAGACAAGGGATCTCTTATCCACCCACATTTAACAACTGTGAGACTGTGTGGGTGATGGGCTTCTGATCCCTTACCTACAGCTTTTTTCAGAGGATGTGCTTCTAGTCCTGCAGGAGGCCAAAAAACCCAATACTAGGAGATCCTACTTATCAAAATGGAAGAGGTTCTCTGGTGTCTGAAGAAATGGCTAGATCCATTTTCAGTAGTCATTTCCCTAGTTCTTTGTGTGAGTTTTTAAGGCTGGATTGGCTTACTCTTCTGTTAAAGCCCACTTATCTGCCATTTCTGCATGTCTACCTCTATCTCCTCCTTTAACTTCTAGGCTAGAGGTTAATCTCTTTCTTAAAGGTGTCCTTCACATCAGACTCCCCAGGAAACCTGTTCCTCCTCCCTGGGATTTGAATTTTCTATTGGAAAAGCTTACTTAGGCTTCTTTTGAGCCTGCAGTCTCAGCTTCTTTGAAGTTTTGCACATGGAAGACTATTTTGCTGGTAGCCATCACCTTTGCTAGAAAAGTTTCTGAACTCCAAGCCTTAATGGTTTCTCAGCCTTTTCTCATCTTCCACAAAGGTAGGGTTTCACTCCGTACTACCCCAATTCATGCCTAAAGTGGTTAATGACTTGCCCCTTAACCAGTCTATTCATCTACCTACCTTCTTTTCTTCCCCTCAGAATTCTAGTGAAAGGGTGCTACATACCTTGGATGTGCATAGACAACTCCGATTTTACCTTGACAAGACCAAATCCAGTAGGAAATCAGAGCAACTCTGTCTCCTTTCATCCCAGGGCACTGAGAAAACCTGTTTCTAAACAAACTATTTCTACTTGGCTGTCTAAGGCCATTTCCTTCTGCTGTGTGTTCCATGGAAAGACGCTCTCTTCTTCAGTAAAAGCTCATTACAGTAGGGCTGCAGTTTCCTCTAGGGCCTTCTTCAAAGGTCTGGACACTGCCTCTATTTTGGAAACCGCAACACGGTCTTCTGTCCACACCTTCACCAAACATTACAAGCTGGGTACTATCTCTAGATCCAGAGCAGGCTTTGCCAGGGCAATCCTGCATGGTTTCATGGAGACAACTTCTGCTGCAACCTCCCTTTCCATTTCATGAACTTTGCTACTCTCCCTCTTGTTATGAATACTGCAACATGGGAATAGAAGAGCATAGAATAGTTGTGTAAAAATCTTACCATAACCATAGATGTCCTTCTCTTCCATGTTGCAGTATTCTATCCCCCCCTTGGTTCATGCTTTTCTTAGGATGATATTTTTTTACCTTTTATCCTTGGGCTGGTGTTCTATCTGGGGCTTTCAGTTCTGAGCATGGTACATGCAAGTCACTTTTATGGTCTTGTGTAACATTGTACATACCTTGCAGTAGTTTAGGTCTTTGGTATGGTGGCTGTATGTTTGAATCACCTAGGCAGGGAATCCCTTATGTTAAGAATACTGCAACATGGAAGAGAAGGACATCTATGGTTATGGTAAGATTTTACACAACTATTTTTTTTTTCTTCTCTGGCTGTTTTCAGGCTATTGGATTTGTTGAGTATTCAGCACAAGTCTGCATGGAGAATGCTGAGGCAGATTAGGGTAAAAGATGGGCCTACATACCATTCTATTAAAAAAGCCTTAACTAATTTGTCATTCCTGTCAGCTATACCTATTATGTTTGTTCTTTCCTCATAAAATGTATGCTTTTTCTGGCAGATTGGTAAGTATTATAGTCACTAAACAGACATTTGCATTTCAGACTTGACGTTAAAAAAGTGTGTAAAGTCTGTTATTTTAGCACTTTCTAAGTGCACCATTTAAAGTCTGCCCCCGATGTTCTTCGTGTTTCACTGTTGCTTTCATTACACTTGGGTTATCCTGCTGGCAGGCTACCCTCCGTCGGCCTGAATTCCAAAGTCTAGGTCTGGCGTCGGTTGCTGTCACCTCTTCCCTGACATCAGTGTGCCAGGGGTATAAAAATTGCAGCCGACGCCATTTTCTTTAGTCTTTCTTGCCGCGTGGTGCCCAAAGCAGAAGCAGTTCGCAAGTGCCGGTCGGCCGACTCCTGAGATTTTCGTGTTCGAATTTCAGATCCGAAGTCTTCATTAAAAGCCAAGTACCCCGTTGGGGAAAACTTTTTTCTTGCTCCAGACTGATGTGAGAAAAAGTTAATAATTGTATTTCTTGTGGGAAGCAAATACCTCATAAGGATTTTCACTCTTACTGTATTCCTTGCCTAGGCTCTGACCACGACGTTGCTTGTTATCGGTTTTGTATAAGATTTAACCAGCGCACTATAAAGCGACGGTACGATTTTGCTTTTTACTATTTTGGCAGAAGATTTAATTAAATGATGCCGTCAGATATCCAACCAACTACCGCAATTCACAAGAAACGCAAAGAAAAAGAAAAGGACAGGCATCTAAAGTCTAAAACCGATGAGGCTTCTTCTAAGCCAGTCGCCGGTTTGCTGGCTCTCAGTGAGGCGCTTTCGCAGCCCCTGACGCCCGCTACTTTGGACCCGCACGCCACAACAGACTCCCACGTGGAGTCGCCTAGGCCGCTGGAAGCTCAAGGTATTGGACCTTCGGAAACTATTCCCTCAGATGGGTGCGGAGCCGCTCAGCAGGCATTGGCTTCTGAGGGTGTTTTCAGACCTACTCAATTGTACATTAAAGCGACTCCAGTTACAAAGGCAAAGACTAAAGCATCTTTAAAGACAAAGAAACAAGTACAACAGCCTCATGGTCAGGCCTCCATGCCTAAAACAGATGCTCAAAATGGCTGAAGACTTAATTACTTTGATCAGGGGTTCCCATCCCCCTCCTGATAAGAGGCCTAGGTAAGAGACAGAATATGAATCTTCAGATCAGGTTTCCATTTCTTCAGATTCCTTTTCTGATCAGGAATACTCATTTCCTCCCTATGAGGATTCTGATGCTGAAGAATCTATCCCTTCAGCCTCTCTTCCTGAGGATTACTCTTTTGGGGAAACCTTGCATACCATGAGGGAACATTTCCACTGGGAGAGCCAAGATTATTCTGAATCTAAGAAAAGGCTCAGGGACTTTCTTTTACTCCCACAACACAGGCCCCTAGCTATTCCACCTGTTAGACATTGTAGATTATGTATTTTCAGAGTCCAGTCTGACCCCTGACTCCTTACCTCCAGCTCCTGTTAAGCCGGACAGCTACTACAAGGTGCCTGACTCTCATAAATTCCTTTTCAAGAACCCTGCTGCTGACCCAGAAACTATTTCTCAGGGTCCCAAAGGGGTCAAAGCATCCACTGCAAAAAACCCTACCCCCTCTGACAGGGATTCTAGGGCATTAGACAGATGGGGAAAGAAGATTTACACCTCTGCTACCTTGGCTATAAGAGCTTTAAATTGTCAATTTCATATGCTCAAATGTCAGCAATGTATTATGTCGCTGCTTAAACAGAAAATGTTGATAAATTCTGAAGGTGCAGGAAACAAAGAAATGCAGGATTTATTGCATGCAGCTGAGCAAGTTTAAAAGCATACTTTGCAATGTGGTTTTGATTCTTTGGAGGCCTCCTGTAGGGCTGCTGTCACAGGTTCTGTCATTAGGAGGCATGCTTGGTTAAAGGAACAACATTTACCAGATCATGTTAAAGCAAAATTATTGGATGCTCCATTACAGCATGATACTTTGGTGTTAAAGCAGAAGAGGTGTTAAAGAAAATGGAGGACAAAGCTAAATCTATGCAAACAGTCAAGGATTTCTTACAGGTACAGCCTCCAAGATTTAGCAGACACTGGCCTACTAAGAATTGGTCCTTTCCAGTGTCAGACAGACCACAAAGGGGCAGATACAGATGCCCAAGAGGCAGATCCCAGCCCCAAGGTTCATACAGGTCTAAACAATGGGGTGCTTCTACCTCCAAAAGTGGAGAAGACAAATCACAGCCTTACAGGAAACAGTCCCAATGACTTCCCCCTGCCTACGCCAAGCACTTATCTTCTGGCAGCGCCTTTAGGGGGAAAGCTAGCACTTTTTTTCTCAAAATTGACACATAATAACCCAGGACAAATGGTCTTAGACATAGTGTTACAGGGCTATAAGTTCCACTTTCATACCCTGTCAAGAGCAAACGGTTGGCCAGACCTACCAAAAAAACAATGGGCAGAGGCACAATAACAAGTCTCATCCCTCATGGACATGAGGGCCATTCAACAAGTACCAGAACAAGAGCAGGGACAAGGATTTTATTCAAGACTGTTCTTGGTACCCAGAAAGGACAAAGCCTGGAGACCAATACTGGACCTATCTATTCTAAACACATATCTGGATATACCAAAATTCAAAATGTTGACCTTACAACAGCTTCTGCCCATGCTGGGCAAGAAGGCTTGGCTTGTGACTTTAGACCTAAAAGAGGCATACCTGCATGTCCCAATCAGACAAACATGCAGAAGATACCTCAGATTCAAAGCTGGCTCAATGCACTATCAATTCTCTGCACTGCCCTTTGGCTTATCTACTGCGCCCAGGGTTTTCACAAAGTGCCTGGCACCAGTAATTGCATTCTGCAGACAAAGAGGAATACAAATATATCCTTACTTGGACGACTGCCTCATTCAAGCAGAGAACAAGGACATTCTACTACAGCATCTGGCGTTTGTAAAAAGATTACTACCATGCCTAGGGTACACAGTCAACGAACAAAAATCAAAACTAGTACCCTCTCAAGAGATAATATTCCTGGGTGCAGGCTTAAATACAACTGCCCAGATGGCTTATCTCACGCCAGACAAACAAAGGCAACTGACTACCTACTTCATACTGTTGGCAACAAAGGCCCAGTTACCTGCAAGAGAAATTCTGCAGGCTTTGGGCTTTGTGGCATCCTGCATTCTACTAATTCCATATGCAAGACTGCATATGAGGAAACTTCAATGGTACCTAAAAAGTGTTTGGACTCAACATTGCCACAACCTGGAAACAATATACTCTCATTCCCTGCCTGCAACAGGAGTTTTAATGGTGGGCAAAAGGCCTGTCACTAGAACAAGGGACAGCCATTCACCTTACCCCTAGCCAGGCAGACATTGACAACAGATGTATCAGATTATGCCTGGGGGGCACACATGGCAGGAAGATGTATTCAAGGCACATGGTCCACCAACCAAATGCATCTACATATCAATCAAAAAGAGATGCTAGCTGTTCAGAATGCCCTGACAGCCCTCAAGGACCTACTTCATCCGGGACAACTACTGATAAAGACAGACAATACCACGGTCATGTGGTATATAAACAAACAGGAAGGCACTCATTCTTACCTCCTATGCAGACTAGCCATGCCTTTGTGGGACACAGCATTGACTTACCAAGTACATCTGCAGGCACAATTCCTGCCAGGAAAGATAAATACTCTGGCATATGAACTAAGCAGAAACCTCATGGATCCCCACAAATGGAAATGGGGATGCCTGGACATAGACCTATTTGCCTCTCCTCACAGCTGCCAACTAAAGAGATTCTGCCCAAGGACTTATCACAGACAAGCATGGAAAGTGGATGCCCTATCTTTCAGCTAGAAAAACTTAACAGTATATGCCTTTCCTCCACTGCCTCTCCTCCCCAAGGCACTCCTAAAGGTCAGACAAGAGAAGCCAAAATGATACTGATTGCCGCAGACTGGCCACGCCAGTACTGGTATCCAATTCTAAGGAACTTGTCTCATTGCCCAGCCTGGACCTTACCTCAAATACCTCACCTACTGTCCCAACAAAACAATCAGATCCTGCACAGCCAACTCAAAACCTTAAATCAGGCATTAGGAATTGACACAGCAGTACCAAATATTCCTCAGATTTTGCAATACTTAACTGAGATGTTGGACAAAGGCCTATCCTTTTCATCAATTAAAATTCATGCCTTTGTCATTTCGGCTCATTACAATACAGAG
Organism: Protopterus annectens; assembly: GCF_019279795.1. Classification (NCBI taxonomy): domain Eukaryota; kingdom Metazoa; phylum Chordata; order Ceratodontiformes; family Protopteridae; genus Protopterus; species Protopterus annectens. The sequence continues at coordinate 606,878,792 of NC_056741.1, read as the reverse complement.
CCACCAATCCTTTCTCATCCCTTGTTAAGGCAATACCTCAGAGGAGGCAAAAACTTAAGGCCTCCAAGGAGATCACCAATACCTGCATGGGACCTCAATTATGTCTTGGAAAAACTCACTCTGCCTCCTTTTGAGCCAGCTGCTATAGCTGATATAAAGTTTTTATCTTGGAAAACAGCTCTGCTCCTAGCAGTAACCTCTGCAAGATGAGTCTCAGTGCTACAGGCACTCATGGCTGTGGAACCTTTTATCATTTTTTATCCAGACAGGGTTTCACTGAGGACAAACCCAACATTTATGCCTAAGGTGTAGTGTCCAGTGTGGCCCTTAACTGAACTATTCATCTGCCTACTTTTTATCCAAACCCACAAAATAAGGGAGAGAGAATTCTGCATTCTTTGGACATACACAGACAGCTACACTTCTACTTGAACAGAACCAAAGCTTTCAGAAAGACTGAGCAACTACTAGTGGCATATGCTGCAGGATCACAAGGAAAGGCCATCTCAAAGCAGACTATTTCAAAGTGGATAGGCCACTGCATTCGTTTCTGCTATTCACAATATGGCAAGCCAGTGCCTAAGGGCATTAGGCCACATTCTGCTAGAGCAGCAGCCACTTCAGCAGCCTTCCTCAGGGGAGTACCAACCAAAGACATTTTAGAGGCTGCTACCTGGAGTTCAGTGCACACCTTTACAAAGCACTATAATTTACCACTCTACTCTAAATACAGGGCAGGCTTTGCCACTGCAGTTCTGCAGGGCCTCATAGCCACTCCTAATGCTATTTAGCTCCAGCCTCCCAACCATAGCTTTGGGACTCAACCCAAGTGTAATGACTGCAACAGTGAAACATGAAGAACATAGTACAGTTGTGTACACTTAACATAAATGTAGGTGTTCGAGTGTATTTACTGTTGCAGTCCAGGTTACCCACCCACCTTCCCCCATCTCTTTCTGGAACTTATCTACACCTCTCTAATCTATACAACCTATGTGGTGTATTTGTTTGTAGATGAAGGTATTATATATTTTGGTGCATGCATGTTTTATTGGCATATCTTTAGCCTACCCTTTTGGGGGCACCTGACATCTGGGGCAAGAAAAACTAAAGAAAATGGCGTCGGCTGCATCTTTTATACCCCTGGCGCACTGACATCAGGGAAGAGGCGACAGCAACCGACACCGGACCTTGACTTTGGAATTAAGGCCGACTGAGGGTAGCCTGCCAGCAGGATAACCCAAGTGTAATGACTGCAACAGTGAATACACTCAAACATCTACATTTTTGGTAAGTGTACACAACTGTACTTTTCTGAGTCTTTGTCACCCATTATTTGGTGTTTGAGGTAAATAAGTGAGAGGTCTGGGTAGGTTGCAGTTGGTTGTCTGTGCTGTTTTGACATCATCAAGTTGAAATATGCTTTGGGGCCATTATTTATGCATGTATTTATTCATTTCACCTCAAGTAGATATCTGAGGTGTACACAGTGATACAAAATAGCTATAATTGATGATGTGAAGTTGTTAAATCTCGCCGTTTATTCTCACTGATGGGTTCAGAGCCGGCCAGACACACTAGTCATTGGTGACTCCATAGTCAGACACACTGACGTCCCGCTCACCAGACTGAGTAAGGAGAAGGTCACAGTAAGCTGCCTGTCGGGTGCTAGAATCCGCCACATAACGCATGCACTCAGGTCTCTCAACAGCAGGTACAAGTACGACTCAATCATTGTCCACGCTGGTGTAAACGACCTGAGACGTACCTCCCTGGACTACATGAAAAGAGACATAGAGGAGCTCTCTGATTATGTAGCCCAGGCAGGTATGACCCTGACCTTGAGCAGTATCCTACCTTCACCAAGAATGATGCCACAATACAGAGATAAGATGATCAGTTTTAACAATTGGCTTAAACTCTGGTGTCATTCAAAGGGGATCCAATGTCTGTCTGCCTGGGATGACATGCTGGACAAGCCACGCTGCTTCAAGGGACGGCTTGCACTTGTCACCCTGGGATTCCGGATTTTGGCAAAGGCTCTTGCCACCCCATAGTGCCTTTTTAGGCAAGGCTCAAATTCTAAACCTACCACCCAAGAACAAAACAAAGAAAAAAACTAAGGGTAATGCTGCTCAATGCCAGAAGTCTCAACCTCAAGATGCACGCACTCGAGGCCCTTCTCAGTATGGAGAACATCGATGTCTGTGCTGTGACAGAAACCTGGTTCAAGGCTCCTGAGAGAACCCCAGCACTATCAGGTTTTACCTCATATCATGCGTTCCGCCACAAAACCCGGACAATACCAAGAAAGGAGGAGGGTATCCATATTCATCAAGGACACCCACACCTCAAGATTGGTGGCATCGCACGATGCATCGGAAACCATCCAGGTGCAATTAACCATAGGCAAGACTGCTATGCAAATTGTAGCATGTTACAGGCCACCTCGCAAACTCAGGAACCTCACATGGCCTTCCTGAAAACACTGGAGGATAAATGTATCTCCGAACACCATCATACTAGGTGACTTCAACTACCCTAATATAGACTGGGAACACTACTCAAGCCCAAACACTCTAGCCCAAAAGTTCCTGGAATTCATAAACTCAAATGCCATGGAACAACTAGTCACCATCCCCACAAGAGGAGAGAACATACTTGATCTCATCATCACGAACATGGGAGCACAATGTTCAACGCCAGAAGTATACCCCTCACTGGTGAGATCTGATCACAAACTAATCTCGCTGGAGGTCCTCATCCCGCCCCCCCCCGAAATGAAAAAGACCACAGTAAAGAACTTCTCGAAAGCCGACTTCACACTTCTAAAGACTAGTGTGGTCTCCTTTAAGGCCCCTGAGCCGGCGGTTAACATTACTCAAACCGCTGAATCACTTACAAATGCCTTCTACCAGCACCTGCAGGCTGCATGGATCAGGCAATCCCAAGCAAAACAAAGACTCTTTGTACCAAAGGCAAGCGTCCAGTCTGGTGGACCCCAGCCATAAACAAACTCTACAATAAAAGGAGAAAGCTACTACAAGATAGAGTAAAATCCTTAAAAGGTAAGACACCGCTGATCACTATAAGTATAAAGCTAAGAGCTCTCATAAAATCATCCAAAGCTAATTTTGAGAAAAAATAGCTAAGGACTCTAAAGACAACCATAAAGCATTCTTTAGCTATGTCAGAAACCTAGGAGGAAACTCCCAGATATGCTCAGAATTAGTTCAAAATGATGTGAAGATTACTGATCCTACAGACATTGCCAACATACTGGCTGACAGGTTCAGTGCAAACTTCTCCCACCCTCCCGCCTAAAGAAGAGATATCTATACCAAATGATTGTAGCCCCCAAACATCTCCAACGCTCAGGTGAGAACTGCTCTCTCCAAGGCAAAGAACACAGCATCCATGGGACCTGATGGTGTCCCGGCTGTGTGCTCCATGAACTCAACGAGGAATTAAACCCACAGTTAGGACAGCTGTTTAATCTTAGTCTCACCTCCGGATACGTGCAGGAGTGGCGCAGCGACTGTGGTCCCACTCCACAAAGGCGGTGCCTCCACCGACCCTGGAAATTACCGTCCCATTAGCTTGACAAGCCTGATCTGCAAAGCCATGGAAAGGATCATAATGGATCTCATAAATAAAGACATAGGGAATTTGCAGACTTTGGATCCGACCCAGTTTGGCTTTGTCAAAGGCAGATCATTCCTTTTAAACTTGGTTGACTTTTTTGAAACAGTCACCAAGGCCACTGACGAGGGAAAGGCAGTCCATACAGCCTACCTAGACCTGGTGAAGGCTTTCGATACAATACCCCACTCGGGTATCATTGAGAAACTCATCAACTTAAATGTAAACCCATACATTACAAGATAGGTTGCAAACTGGCTGAGTGACAGAACCCACAGGGTCAGAGTTGCTGGCGCCATGTCAGACTCTAAGCCTGTCACAAGTGTTGTCCCACAGGGCTCAGTCCTGGGCCCACTCTTGTTTGGCATCTACTTTTCTGAAGTACAAGCAAACACAGGAGGGTTATGGCTGACAAAGTTCGCAGATGACTGTAAACTGGGCGCCGTAGTTGAGAACACATCCGACACAGATATCCTTCAGAAGTGTCTCACAGAAACGGATAACTGGTGCCAGAGCCATGGCCTCAAGTTAAATGCCAAGAAATGCATAGTCATACCCTTCGGGAAAAATAAGGTTAGCCCTAGCTACCATATAGGTGGCAATCCCGTGAACACAGAAGAAGTTATTAGGGACCTGGGAACCCAGGTTGACAGTAGCCTTTCATTCGACACTCATATTGCTAAAGTAGTTAGGAAGACCTTCTACATTGCCCACCTTATCATGAAAGGATTCACATCTAGATCAAGGGAAGTCATAGTCTCCCTATACTCATCACTCATCAGACCAATGATCGAGTACAATGCCCCATTCGGAATGTATCTGACCCGACACTTGCAGCAGCTGGAGAGGCCACAAAAGTTCCTCACCAAAAGGATAAAGGGTCTCAAAAATCTGTCTTATGCTGCACGACTGAAAGAACTCCAGTTATATTCAGTTGCGTACCACTTACTCAGAGGTGACCTATGCCTGACATACAAGGCCATGTCAAACCCAGATTTGATGAATATGCTTCATCTCAAAAAATCTAGATCCCTCAGAGCCACAAGGGCGGGTGACTTAAACCTCGACATGGTTATTAATAGGACGTGCTGGAGGGATAGATTCATCACCCAAAGACTCCCTATGCTGTGGAACAAAATCCTGGTTTATGTGAGGCAGAGCACCTCGCTGGCCTTGTTCAAGAGGAATCTTGACCAATGGATGGGAGATCGCAGATACACCCCAGGGGTTACCTCAGTGTCACTGCTCGACAGAGGCACAGCTAAATAATGGGCATAGTTTCTCCAAACTAAGGGGTGGCGAACTATGGCTAGGCTTATAAATGCCCTCGGGCAGATAGCCTAGTATGAACCTATGAACCTATGATCCGTGGCTCCGACATGGCCGATAGCAAAGCTCAAGGTTTGCCATTAGCTTGCGACCAAACCCCTTATCCCCCACTGCACTGCTGGAATGACCTCAGATCTAGTTTGCCACGGCAAGAGAGATCTCTGTGATCCAGTTAGCTCGGACCGTTTTGACAAATCGCAAGTTAAAAAAAACTTTTTTTTTTCTTTGCTTTTGAGTGATTGTTAGTGTTCAGTGTGTTTCTAGTTTAAAATAATACAGTTTTAAGTAGGTTAGTTTTGTAGAGATCTACCCTGTGTGTAGTTTTTTTTCTTGGTGTTGGGCCCTTTCTTGGCCATATTTAGTCTTACTATCTTTAATTGTTATTAGTTTTCTTAGTGTGGACTTAGTTAGCCTTGTATTTAGCTTTTACAGGTATTTTTTGTGGTGTTCTTTTAAAATAATGTTGGATGAGAGAGAAATCTCACCCCAAATTGGGGTTTAAAAAGTGTCCAGATTGTGGACAGAAAATGTCCGTTGCAGACGGTCATGTCCAATGTGTCTGTTGTCTGGGGGCTAAACACCTCCAAGACTCCTGAAGTATATGCCATTCCTTTTCATCTAGGGTTCTCTTAGAAAGGAGGAGAAAACTAATCGATAGGGGGTTACTGCAACATTCTTTTTCTGAAGTGTTTGGTAGCCAGGAAAGTGCCAGCACTTTGTCAAAATCTTCAAAGTCTTCTGATTCCAAACAGACCAAGAGGGCAAAGAGATCAGAGGGTACAGGGTCATGGGCTCCACAGCCCTTGGAACTGAGTGTCCCTTTGGTTCAGAGCCAGCTCCCAGTCTTGGAGCCGGTCTCCAAGGTCCCCTCATTTCCTCTGCTTCAGTCAGTACCTTCAATGCATTCCTCTAAGTCTTTGGCCAGGCTCTCTGATTTGGATATGGATCGGCTAGTGCAGAAGCTTTTACGGGCACCAGGACTTGCTATATGGTTTCGGTGTGGGAGGATCAGATGGTCCGTCCGGGTCGGTCTACCCCTTCTCGTCTGAGCCATGGCGCTTTCAGTGCCATGAGGAGAGTCATGTCTCCTAAGACATCGTCAGCATCGGTTCGGCCTTCCCTCTCCCCTCATGTTACTGTGTCCACTTCATCTACCGGTCCCCCTGTGAAGCGTAGAGACCCTGAGCCTCAAGTACCCCCACAGGGCATCCCCTGCTCTTCCGAGACCTCCCCAGATCCCCCCATTGGGGAGGTACCCAGGAAGAGATTGTGCAAGAGGAGGCACTTGGACTCCCCACAGGAGTCTTTGACATCTGACACTGACCTGGATGAGTTGGAAGGGTCCCCTCGATCCCCCTCTGAGGATATCTCCTTTGCAGAGATATTAGAGATCCTGAATCAGAGGGGCGGTTGGCAGTCCAAAACCCCTACTGAGGATGAGTCGGTGCTCTTAAAGGCTTTTGGGTCTCAAACTTCCACTTCTTGCATGTCTCCTCCTTACGATGAACTCATGGAGCTGATCTCTCGTAAGGTGTGGGAGTCACCGGAGGCCATTGAACCTGTCCCTCTGAAGCCGAATAAGTTTATCTCTGCCCTAGTGGACAAAGCCTTTTTGACCAAGGGAGTGCCTGTTGATGCCATTGTGGTAGCTGCAGCCACCAAAAAGGAAGTGTCTGAAACATCCACATCTATCCATCCACTTAATGGAGAGTCTAGGATCATGGATAGATATGGGAAACGCATGTTTAGCTCAGCGACCTTTTCTCTTCGAACGATAAACTATTTACCCATTTCACGAGACTCCAAAGAGATCATCTGAAAGAGCTAGGAGATGCTCTTCAGGGTACGGTAGCTGCAGGGGTGGCCAACAAGAGTCAACACACAGCTCGCTACCCTAAATTTGGTTGTGAACTCATCCATGTGTCTAATATCCTATGTAGCTGATGGTTCGAGTAGAGCCGCTAGTTCAGGCATTGCTCTGCGGAGACTAGCCTGGATGCGTCTGTGTTCCTTTGCGGAGCCCTTTAAGCCTTCCTTTATTAACACTCCGTTTGATGGCTCATCACTCTTTGGGCCTAAAGTAAAGGAAACATTAACCAGGTGTGAGCAGGAAGGTAAGACCCTATCTGCCGTTGGTGTCCGTTTTTCTACCCCTACTCGGCCCTATCCTAAGGGCGGAAAAATATGGTTCCGAAAAGCACAGGGAACCTTCCAGGACACGTGGAGATACCCCCTCTAGAGGCAGAGGAGGGGGTTACAATGGAAGATGCCGCCCGTGCGACAGAGGGGGGTCCGCAGTAACAGGGCAACAGAGGACAGTTCTCTGGTCAGCCCTACCAGCACCCCTGAAGGGAGGCCCGGCTGTCTGGCTCTGGAGGCAGTCGGGGGTCGCTTATCTTTGTACCCAGAAGCCTGGCTAAACATAACGTCAGATACTTGGGTACAAAGCATCATTTCCAGAGGATATTTCATACCGTTCTCTACCCCTCCCACTCCTGTATACAGAATCCCAGATGTTCCACCCAGTCTCAGGGAACAAGCAATCATAGAAGTCCACAAATTGCGAGAAAAAAAGTGTCATCTAACCAGTCCCAGCAGACCAAGTTGGATTTGGAACTTAAGATTCTTTTTGGTACCAAAGAAAACAGGGGACTGGAGACCTATCTTGGACCTTAGCAGACTCAATCAGTTCATAAAGAAAGAGAAGTTCGAATGGTCACGCTTCAGTCCATTCTTCCCTTCCTAGGGAAAGGTGATTGGATGTGCTCCATAGATCTCAAGGACTCGTACTATCACATAACGATGAACAGACACCCCAGGGATCACCTGCATTTACGGCTGGGAACCGATCATTACCAGTTTCGAGCCCTGCCCTTTGGTCTCACTACAGCCCCCAGAGTGTTCACCAAATGCATGGCAGTGGTCACAGCTCACCTGAGACATCTAGGATTCCAGGTGTTTCCATACCTAGATGATTGGCTCCTCACCGCTACCACCAGGCATCAATTGACTCAGGCAACACAATACACTCTGACACTCTGCCATCAATTAGGCATTACAGTCAACTTCAAAAAGTCTGCCTTATCGCCATCGCAGCATACCGTTTTTATAGGAGCAGAGTTAGATACCTCAACCACCACTCTACATCTTCCAATCGAAAGAGTCTCACTTCTCTGCCAACACATCAACTCACTGGTGTCAAAGAACAAAGCTACAGCAGCAGAGGTCTTGAAGGTGCTAGGTTTGATGGCAGCTGCAATCCTGGCAGTACCACTCGCAAGGATGCATATGCAAATCCTTCATTGGCTCCTCTTTGCTCAGTGGTCTTACCAGAAACTGCCGATACACCACAAAATTCTCATCACAGATTCCTGCAAGAGAGACCTTCGGTGGTGGTTGACGTCTCTTCATGTCACAATCGGAAGGCCCTTTGCCCCCCAGTAGCCACTGTGACCATGGCTGCTTCCCTGATAGGGTGGGGGGGGGCATTTTCAGGAAAAGACTGCCCAAGGCACATGGACGGATCAAGAGTCACATCTGCATATCAGTGTTCTGGAGTTGAGAGCGGTACTTCTGGCGCATTGCAGTACTTTCAGGACTCTCTTCCTCTAGGAACTACTGCAATTCAAACGGACAACATGTCAGTAGTCTGGTACTTGAACAAGCAAGGTGGAACCAAGTCTTACCCCCTTTGTCGAGAAGCCCTCAGGGTTTGGCAATGGGCTGTTTCATCCCAGCGTTTTCTGTTGGCAACGCACATCCTGGGGAAATCCAGTGTGATAGCGGACAAGCTAAGCAGGGCGATATTGCTCCCTCACGAGTGGTCTCTCAAACAGCAGGTTGCGGAGTTGATTTTCCGCAAATGGGGCCAGCCTTGCTGCGACCTCTTTGCCAGCCACATCAATTCAAAATGCAGAAGCTACTTTGCCCTAATACCACCTCCGGGACATCCCCCGAGAGATGCACTCGTACACGATTGACCCCCCGGTCTCCTTTATGCATTCCCACCCTTTCCATTGATACCCAGATTTTTACAGAAAGCAAAATCACTGGGAAGGACTGTTATCCTCATAGCCCCCAACTGGCCTCGACAGATTTGGTTCCCGTTTCTCCACCATCACCTGCTGGAAGATCCATGGATCCTGGACCCAGTTCTGGACCTTCTGACGCACCCATCAGGGGACCTCCATCCTTCCCTGCAGTCCCTGAAGCTGACTGCTTGGCTAATCCACTTCCCCTAATTGACAGGCTTCATTCAATTTCAGAAGATACAAGAAAAATTCTCTTGTCTTCTCACAAGCCATCCACCAGGAAATTATACTGCAGTAAGTGGAAAAGGTTCTCAATTTGGGCCAACACACAGAAAATTGACCCTTTCCGAGCTCCGCTATCGTCCATTTTAGAATTTTTGACCAAGATTTTTAAGGAAGGGGCAGCAGCTGCTACAGTTAGAGTCCAGCTAGCCGCCATCTCAAATTTCCACCTTGGATTCAATGGCTCGAACATTATGGGCCATAAGTTATCTAGAACATTTCTTAAAGGTGTTCTTCACATGAGACTTCCTCTCAAAATTCCTTATTCTCCCTGGAATTTGAACTTTATGCAGTCTCAAATTATTCTCCCCCTTTTTGAACCAGCATCTTCTTGTGATCTCAAATATTTATCCTGAAAAACAATTTTTCTAGTGGCCATTACTTCTGCCCGCAGAGTGTCAGAACTCCAAGCATTATCTGTCAGATCACCTTACATGATTTTCCATGCTCAGAACAAACCCCTCATTTTTGCCTAAAGTCTGTTCTGAATCCAATATTAATCAAGTTATTGAATTGCCAGTCTTTTTCCCCAACTACTCTAACAAATTGGAATACATGCTGCATAAACTTGACATACACAGACAGCTCAGATTTTATCTTGATAGAACTAAGGATATCAGAAAATCTGATCAGCTTTTTGTGTCCTTTTTGGAGGCTAGAAAAGGAAGTCCAGTGGCTAAAACAACTCTATCTAAATGGTTATCAGACTGTATATCCTTTGTTTATATTAATGCAAACATGCCATTGATGCACAGACCTAAGGCTCATTCTACCAGAGCCGTTTCTACATCATCTGCCTTTCAAGCTAAATTGCCCCTTGACAATATTTGTGTTGCAGCCACTTGATCTAAGCTCATACCTTTATTACGCAATACAAAGTAGATAAGGCTTCCAAGGACTGGTCTTCCTTTGGTTCTACGGTGCTGAAAAATGTACTCCCATGAGCCATCCAAGATTGAGGGTGCTAGGGACGATACCCATCAGTGAGAATAAATGGTGAGATTTAACAACTTCACATAAAGAAGTTTGGTACTTACCATAACGTTCCATGTGAGTTGTTTATCTCGCCTTTATTCTCACGTCCCTCCCTCCTTCCCCCTCCTGGCTGACAGTAGACTTAGTGGCTAGTACTATCCTGGCTCCTCAGTACTTCTTTTCCTTTGGAAAGTGTTCCCCCTTTAGAGTAGGGTAAAGGAATATATATATATATACATATATATATATATATATATATATGTATATACAGTGTGTAATATATATATATATATATATTTGCAGAAAACAAGATCTGAGGTAATTCCAGCAGTGCATTGTGGGATAAGGGGCTTGGTCTCGAGCTACTGGCAAACCTTGAGCTTTGTTATCGTCTGTATCGGAGCCAAGGATTGGCTCCGAACCCATCAGTGAGAATAAAGGCGAGATAAGCAACTCACATGGAACGTTATGGTAAGTACATAACTTCTTTTTTTGTGTGTGTATTTGCGTGTGCTTGGGGCATTGCTCTCAACTTTCTTTGATCTTGCTCTTGATGTTTTGGTCTGTTCCAGGTAAAATTTGTGGTTTTCTGGCAAATTGTTGTTGATTGTAATCCCTAAATGATGTCATATGTGAGTTTTAGACTTTATATCCTTCTGAAAAAGCTTGCAAATGTAAAATATATTATTCTAACAACTTTCTAAGAGCAATACTTAAAATATATCCTTGATTTTGAGTCTTTGTCCCTGATTCCTAAGATAAGGTGAAAAAGCAGAGGAAATTGCAATTGGTTGCATTGTACAGCAGCAAGATGAAATACATTTCTGAGCCATTATTTATTTATTAATTCATTTGTTCACAGGCAGACATCTGAACTGTGTACCATCATAGGGGTGGCTGTAATTGATGTGTGTGTGTGTGTGTGTGTGTGTGTGTGTGTATATATATAAAAAAAATAATAATAGCATCAATTTTATCTGAGTATGCACACTACTGGTGGACACATGCATAACTCATGTGAATAGCAGCAAAACAAATTAAGTAATTATCTTTCAAAATAAAGCCAAACATTTTTACATACCTTTACTCAAGAAGGAGAAGGAAACCTGACAATTTTGAACTTGGAGAAGTGGATAGACACTGTGGACAGCAGTAGGTCAGTCAAGAACATGAGGAAAGTTGTTTTTAATTCTGGCAATGACAAGGAGCCAGATCATTTGAGTAGTGGACTTAACCTATAATGCAGTGGGAATAATTGACAATGATCCCTGATTTTACCTTCTGAACTATTTCTGATTATCCAACTAGATAAACATCCTGCTTTCCTTCAGCCTTCCTCTAGCTTACTCCAATCTTTACCCATCAAAACCAGAAAAAGAAACTCTTTTTGATCTATTAGTTACTTTAAACAACTCTGTTCTTACCATAAGTCTCACTAACCTTAACTATCATTCTAATCCCTCACCCCTTTAAAAGTACCCCACTAGTGATTTTTCTTTCCTTTTATTAATCCTTTCAACCTAACACTACCCCAGTGATCTTTTCATTTCTTAACTTTCCACCTATTTCAATATTTACAAAAAAAATGTATATATATATATATATATATATATATATATATATATATTGGGTCTATATTAGAACATCAAAGTTTCAGGTCTTCGAATGTTCTAATATCGACACCTAGTAACCGAAAACCAGTAAGACCGAAAATTTAGAACATCAAATTTTTTCGTAGGGAAAACATTTGCTGTTCCAAAGCACATACACACAACGCAAACACACCAAACAAACAGCAATCCACACACATACACCTAAAATCTTACATTTAAACCTACACTACACTTGTACATACACCACTATCTACCCACTTACCTTAACCGAAACCCTAACCCTAAGGTCCGTCACTATCCAACACACTTCACCCGTGCCCTAACCCTAACTCACCTATCCCACCCTAACCCTCACGTCCACACAATCGCACACTTACCTGAACCCGACAGTAACTTTCCACCACAGAGCTGAAAATAGCGAAGCGACAATAACAGACAACCGAATTCTTTCCAAGAATTCGGTTATCTAAAAATTCACTGTTTTCAGCTTTCGGTTACTAGGTGTCGATAGTAGAACATTCGAAGACCTGACACTTCGATGTTCTAATATAGACCCTAGATATATATATATATATATATATATATATATATATATATATATATATATCTTGTAAATTACTGTTTTTCTCTCTGATATTGTAACTTCCCACAGTTTATTAGTATGTTTCTCATTTTGTTATATTGTACTGTAATTTCTGTGTAGTCATAATGTACTTGTGGAGCTTTTCTCCCCAGGCCTCCGCTGAAAATGGGCTTCTATCCCAGGTGGACTTTTTCGGTCAATAAACAATTATTTTGCAAAATGTCACTGCTATTGTTTCATATTTTTGTCTTTCATTTCTGGTAAATAGCTAAATATTAGTCATTCATTAATGATACACATTAGTTTTGTACACATGCACGTAAACAATTACCTGTTGTTCTGTTACTCTTCTAAGTGAGCTGAGCAATATTTAAAATTAGCCCTGATTTTGCCCCACCCCACTTGAGTTTCTGTCATATTTTTTTGTTTTACAGTTTTTTTCTGTTCTTTCATAGAGGGTTTCAGTCACTAAATAATGACAGACCTTTGTGTTTCTAAACATGTTTATTATATTAACTCCACAAGTATGTTATTGCGCCATTTTTTTGTCCCAGTTTTGTCTCAGTTAACATCAGAGTACACAGAAGGTGGCTATTTTTGGGGGGTGGGGAAGGGGAATCCTGCTCTCTGTATATTTAACAGCAGCCCCTTGAAATGTATGACTGTGGCAGTTGTACCTTTTCCCCATTTTAGCACCAAAGGGACACGCAAAAGGTGACTATCTTTTTTGGGGGGAGGAGGTTAGGGATTTATACACTATTTCCAGATATGTATCCTCACAAATGTTTCATAATGAACTATTTTGTCAGACATGGCTTATTTCTTCCCTGAAAGAAAAAATAGCACTTTCTTTCTTTTCTCATGCTTTTTGTTAAGGGCATCATTGGATCAAAAAGTTGGAAAATAGATGTAAAATGAGCCCCATAGTATCTGTAACCCCAAGGCTTTATTTAATTGTTTAATCTACAGTTGTTATAGCACAATCTTGGACAGTTGTGTGTAAAAGTTTAAAAAGTAATGCTGAATTTCTATCCTTCCTTGTGATTATTGTGCATGCATGCAATCATTGGATCAAAAAGGTGGAAAATAGCTCTAAAATGTACTTTAAAGCATCTGCAACCTCTTGGCATCTGCGGGCTTTGCTGCCTCCAGACCTACAGCTTAACCTTTTTTTTTCAGTTATTATAATGCACTCTTAGCCAGTTAGGTCGTATGGAAAGCATGTAGAAAAAGCAAAGTTGAAGAATAAGACTGAATTTCTTTCCTTACAATTTTTGTTCAGGCCATCAAAGGTTGGAGAAAATACAAAAAAATTAAAAAGAAAGGTGGGGAAAAACTCTAAAATGCACCTCAGAATGTCTAAAATCCCCATGGCATATGGGTGCCTGTGGCTCCCAGTCCTCCAGCTTAATTCAGTTTTTTCCTCCATAGATAGGTTGCTTTGAAAGAATACAGGGGGAAAAGCTGAGGAGTAAGACAGTGTGCAAAATAATTGGGAAAATGGTAATCTGGGTAATGTGAGGAAGGAGGCATTGGGGAATATATATGGGGGAGGAGGCAGTGGGAATTCCATAGAGCCTTTTGCCTAGGGTGCCATTTCACTGACGGGGCTGCAAGTAAACCCCTGTTCATTGATGCTACAGACAGATGTAGATCCCTTGAGGAGATGGGCTCACAGTGCTTCACTAGTAATTTGTTGACCATTTAACCTATTTTCCATATTAAATTATTTCATTTTACTATTTTCCATTCCAGGAAGTAGCATTTGTTGTGTAAAATTGCCATGTTTTCTTTGTAATTGTGGTAGGTTTGCCTGTGGTAGAGAAATTAACATGAACTATTTCCCATTTCTATCTACAGTGCACGTTGGGTGACTGGAGCTTCTCATAATAATGGTAATTGAGCAGGCTTGATTTAGAAAAGTATTACAATTAAAAATTCAACTATTGCAGTCATATTTAATTCAAAAGAACCTTTACAAATTGAAAAAAATGGAGGCCAAAAGATTAAGTTCACCTAAACTGTTAAATAGAAGCACCCCTGTCCCCTCCACACAAAAAAGGTTAACTGAAGGCTGACAAAAGAAATGGGTGGTAAAAAAGTAAAAGAAATAAAAGAAAAGGCAAAGCACTTTTTTCAATTGCAGAATCCAGTGGTGATGCCCGTTTAACGAGTCACAGAACAAAAAAATGGCATAAATTGTTACAAAGAATGAAGTAGAATATACCGTGTCAGCAACATCAGTCACCAGGATTAAATAGAAAAAAAATCTTAAAAATGGCTAAAATAGTTATGGGGCACTTAACATTTCAAGGAGATGTAATTCTTTGATATTTCTGCTACAGAAGATGGGTCTCAGTCTGTAGAGTAGAATTACCCAAACAAGAATCGTACATATGTGTTCTTTTTTTTTTTTTTTTTTTTTTTCACAAAACTCACAGTGCTTAACTCTCCAGTCTGTTGCTTGGCTATGGTATTTCTGTATGGAGCCTGCATTTCTTCTTGTATTATTTTGAGTTTTCAGAGTTGCTTCACTTTCTTTCCACATCCGAAAGACATGATCTGATATTATCCATGTTCTTATTCCTCACAGTAGGGTCTTAGATCCGACATTGGATCCGAGATGGCAAATGTAGCTTAGACAGATCTAAGGCTCAAGCTCCTCTCTCTCCCATAATCCCCTGCTGCCCTCTAACCCACAGATCTCATTTGACGTGTCGCTGTGAATGTGATCCTTGGCTGTCCCTCGGGTAAGTGTTTTTCTTACCTATTTTCAGCTTTCTTCTAGCTTAGTTTAACTTTAAACCTAAATTTTTAGTGTTAGATTTTAGCTTTAGTAGTTGCTTTCCTCCCCTCCCTTAGACATCCTAGTTTTTTGGTAGGATAGTTCTCCTCTTGTGTGTTAGGCATTAGGCACCTTTTTTCCCTCAAGACTGTTTTTGTATTCTTCCTTTCTCCTTTTTTCTTTGAGTTATGTCTGAGAAACCCTCGGAGTTTAAAAAGTGCGCCATGTGTAGTCGGCAAATTCCTACTTGCACAAGGAGTCTTTGTACTGTTTAGGAACTCCTCACCTGGAAGTTGAATGTGATGTTTGTGCCACATTTGATCCAGGGCCTTAGCAGAGCACTGTAACAAATTACTACTAAAAGGTGTGGCTCAGGGGATCCGTATGCACTCCCCCAAGGCTTCCTCTTCTGATTCTAAGCGGAAGGCCCCTCCCATCCCTTTGGTGTCTTCAAAACCCCCCAGGCTATCAGAGCCTAGGTCTCTAGATCCAACTCCAACCTTGGCTGTCTCAGATCCGAGATATTCGAATCTTAGATCTTTGGACTCTTCTACTGAATCCATGGCCTCCTCGTATCCAGTTAAGACCAGACCAGCCTCAGATCTGACCAGTTTGTTGGATCTGATGGCTTCTACCTCTCAGTCTTCAGATTCAGCAGGCTTGTTGGGTCCTCTTGTAATTATAGAGGAGTTGGCTTCACCTGGTCTTCCAGGCATTTGTTATCAGCTCCTAGACCTCTGAGCCAAATGCCGGAGCATAGACACAGTTCTTCGAAGTCCAAGATTGGATCCCCAGCCAAGTCCACCTACTCTTCCATTTCTTCCAGATCATCTAGGAGTTTATTGTCATCGGATATGAACCGGATGATGAGAAGCTTCCTCAAAGCTCAAATAGATTTGGGGCTTCTGGCATTCCCAGCCTATCCGGCTAGGGGAGCCTCATCAATCTCTGGTCACCATTCTCCTCTTCAGAATATCGGGATCAGGATACCTGATGGTGACGTGTATCCCCTTTGTCTTGACTCCATCAGGGGCAATGGCCTGCTCTGTTCCCCCACCCTTGGGCCAGAGTGGGCTCCAGGCTGGAGCGATTAGCGCCGGCTCCATGGGGGCAGAGTCTAGTCTTGGTCTTTCATACTAATCCCTGCTCTTGGGGGCTTCAGCCCTAGACAGCTCTAGTCCAGTATCGTCCTGGAGTTGTGGTGCTGTGTTGGGGTCCATTCATCCTTTGGAATGGGGTTAGAAACCTCATCCAGCCCATCGGCATTCAGGGTGTTAGGGCCTTCTCGATGAGTAGAGCGACATCACCCACTTCTCTGGGTCTACCCCAACCTTCTCTACCTTGGGTGATAAGGCCTCACATCCTGTCCAGGGTCAGCCCTCATGTATTAGCCTTCAGGGGGTTTCTTCCCCTCACAGGGTCTCCACATCTTCTAAGTCCTCCCTGGAGCCCCCCATGGAGGAGGCACCTCATAAGAGAAAGTGCTAGAGGAGGCACTTGGGCTCTCCCATGGAGTCCCTCACAGAGGACACAAACCTTGATGGAGGAGACGGGTACCTCACATCTCCGCCCAACAATTTCTCCTTTAGGGACTTCCTTGAGATCCTGAGGCAAAAGAGCAGATGGTCTCCCCAACCCCTATCTTCGGTGGAGTCCATGTTTCTGAAGGCATTCAGGACGGGCCCATCTACTATCTGGGTGTGCCCTTTGCTAATGAGTTAGTGGGTCTTATCGCCCGCAGGACCTGGAAGGAACCCAACACTGTAGAACTAGTGCTTAAGCAAACCAACAAGTTACTTAGCCCTCCCGTGGACCGACCTTTTGGGAGCAGAGGAATCCTAGTCAATGCCATCGTGGTTGCCACTGCCACCAAAAAGGAGTTGGTGGAGCAGAGCTGCACGGTCCATGCCCCAAACAGGGAGTCTTGGATGATTTGACTGGCATGGGAGGCATGTGTTTGCCTCAGCTATCTTTGGACTGAGGACCATTCATTGCCTGGCACACTCCACCCACCTTCAAAGGGACTTGGTTAAAGAATTCACCACTTCCCATACAGATCTGTTGCCAGAGGAGGACCTCAAGAAGGTGTCTCAGAAGCTCTCCGCTATGTTGTCCCTCACTAATTCCTCGAAGAGGTTAATTTCCAATGCAGCAGAAGCTAGCTCTCGAGAGGTAAGTACCGGCATAGCTATAAGGCAGCATACTTGGTTATGGCTGTGCAGGTTTGCGGACGCCTTCAGTGCATCTTACCAGTGATCCCTTTGATGGGTCCACCCTCTTTGGACCATCTGTGAAAGAGACTCTAACCCGTAGTGAGCAGGAAGGGAAGACCTTGTCTGCTGTTGGGATTAAGTTTTCTACTCCTCAGAGGTCTTTTTCCAAGACCCAATGAGGAGCTAAGAAGATGTGGTTTCAGAAGTTAGTCTTCCTTTATAGGATGCTCCTGATGATTCCTCTTCCAGAGGCAGGGGGAGAGAATTCAGTGGCAGATGCCGCCTTAGTGGCAGGGGGGGGATCCATAAAATCAGGGCTCCTGGGAACTTTTCTCTAAGCATCCTTTTCACTGCTCCTGAAATGTTGCCTGACTGCCCTGCCCTGGAGGCAGTCGGGGGTTATCTTTCCCTTCACCCACTAGCCTGGACAAACATTACCTATGATCAGTGGGTGTTAGTCATCATTTCCAGGGGTTATTTCATTCCCTGTTTTCAACCCCCTCCAACATGAAGGCATCTCCCTAACATTCCATCCTGTCAGAGGGAGATTTCCTTCAAGGAATTTCAACATTAACTTTAAAAGTGAGCCATCCAAGAGGTACCAGCAGGACAAAGAGGATCCCAAACTTACTTTTGCTTCTTTTTAGTGCCAAAAAAGATTGGGGATGTGCATTTTATTTTGGACCTCATCGAGCTGAATCCGTCAGTCAAGAAGTCCAACTTCCAGATGATCACTGTTCAGTCCATTCTGCCTCTAATGCACAGGGTTGACTGGATGTGCTCAGTGGATCTCCAGTACACTTACTATCACATCAAGATAGATAGGTGCTCAA
Organism: Protopterus annectens; assembly: GCF_019279795.1. Lineage (NCBI taxonomy): Eukaryota > Metazoa > Chordata > Ceratodontiformes > Protopteridae > Protopterus > Protopterus annectens. Next base: position 606,860,506 of record NC_056741.1, on the reverse strand, counting down.
GGAGACATCTTCGCTTCCGATTAGGGGCCAATCATTACCAGATCAGAGCCCTGCCCTTTGAACTCAACACAGCCCCCCAGCTCTTTATCAGATTTATGGCATTGGTGGCGGCTCACCTGAGGCTGCAGAGATTCCAGGTGTTTCTGTACCTCAACAATTTGCTCCTCATGGCACCTATGAGGCATTGACTGTCACAAGCCATGCAATATGTCCTACTCCTGTACAGCTAATTGGAGATAACAGTGAACTTTTCAAAGTCAAATCTGATTCTGAAGCAAAAATTAAATTTCATAGGAGTCCAGCGAGACTCCGTCTCCGAGATTGCTGCATTACCTCCTCTGAGTACATCTGATCCGAGAGCAGGTTGTGCAAGTCTTAGATCTTTTGAATCCACCAATATACTTGGTTCTTTGGACCCTAGGATCCATGGCCACAGCCATACAGTGTGAGCCATTAGCAAAATACCATATGCAAGTTCTACAGGGGACCTTGGTAGTTCAATGGTCCATTCTGTCTCAACCTATGTCCATGTCCATAAAATTAATGCCAGTGTGCAGACGGCACCTTCTTTGAAGTCTTCAGTCTCAGGATCTCAATATAGGCAGGCCCTTTTCACTCCCTCCTCCCAACGCCACAGTGACCACGGGTGCTTCCCTGTTGATGTTGGGGGGGGGGCATTTCCAGGGGAGAACAGTTCAAGGCACGTGACCCCCTGCAGAGACCAAATTGCACATAAACATATTGGCGATGAGAGCAGTCTTACTAACATCGCAAACCTTTCAAGATTGCCTCCCTCTGGGGACAGTTGCAGTTCAGATGGAGAACATGGCAGTGGTAGGATCTATATTATGTTGTTGAAAGACATGTTCAACGAACACGTCTTCATCAACACATAAACAGGGAACACCGTAATCGCCGAATGGCCACTTCAACAATTTTTTTCCCAGGGGAAAAAAATCGCTTGGCCGAAGAAACACAAAACAAATGTTCAAACCCTACACACACACCCCTAACTAAATCTACCAACTCCGAGATCGCACTACAGTGGGGAAAAGATGCCCAGTGATGGCCAAACATTTTTTTCTCCTGGGAAACAATTTGCTGAAGTGGTCATTCGGCGATTACTATTTTTGCTGTTTATGTGTGTTGAAGACGTGTTCGGTGAACACGTCTTTCGACAACATAATGTAGACCCCAGTGGTCTGGTACCTCAGCAAACAGGGGGGATCACTATCTTAGCTGTTGTGCAGAGAGGCCATGAGAGTATGGGAATGTCTTTAGGGCATTTCCTTCTTGCAACACATATACCCGAGGACTCCAACGTGTTGACCGACAGACTCAGCAGAACCATATTGTGTTCTCACAAGTGGTCCCTCAATCTGACAGTGGTGAAGCAGATCTTTGATCACTGAGGTCAATCATGCTGCAGTCTCTTTGCCTCCCCTACCAACAACAAATGCAGCATGTACTTTGCTCTGATCCACCCACCCGGGGAGACACTGATGGATGCTCTAGTCCATGACTGGCCTCCAGGTCTCCTCTACGCTTGCCCTCCTATCCCTCTTATTTCCAAAGTTTTGCAGAAAGTGTGACACCTAAGGATATATCCATAGGTAGGTACTAGGCTATCTGCCCGAAGGCATTTATAAGCCTATCCCTGATCCTCATTGCCCCCTTCTGGCCTCGTCAGCCGTGGTTTCCCTGTCTAAGGTCTTACCTGAATTTATCCCCCTTGGATACTGGATCCCCTTCAGGATCTGATCTCCCATCCTTCTGGGCTCCCTCTTCCCAATCTTTAGACACTTCATCTAACTGCACGGTTTCTCCAATTCCAGTAATTTTGAAACCGTCCAGGCTAGAGTCCAAGAGTATTATCCTAGCCACCCAAAAACCTTCCACCAGAAAGGTTTATAGTAGCAAATGGAAAAGGTTTTCTAGCTGGGCTAAGAGCAGGAATATGGACACTTTTTCTGCTTCTGTGCCAGATATTCTTTTGTTCTTGTCCTCACTTTTTTCTGGAAGGGGAAAGTTTTTCTACTATTAAGCTTCAGTTGGCTGCATTTTCCAATTTTCATGAGAGTAGTGAACCTACATTTTCTTCCAGACTCTGTAAGTCCTTCTTGAAAGGTGTTTTTCTTATAAGACTGCCTGTTAAGGATCCCTTGCCTCCTTGGGATCTAACCTTCATGCTGCAATCTCTGACTCAGTCCATTTGAGCATGCTTGTTTGTGTGATTTCAAGTTTTTGTCTTAGAAAATGGCCTTCCTAGTAGCCATAACTTTGGCTAAGAGGGTGTCCGAGCTGCAAGCCCTTTCAATTGCTCTGCCGTATATGGTTTTTCACAAAGATAGTGTCTGTTAGAACGAATCCATCATTTTTGTCCAAGGTTTCCACTGAATCCAATCTGAAACAATGTATTCATTTACCAGTTTTGTTTCCCAATTATTCCAGTAAGGGAGAGTACATTTTGCATACTTTGGATGGACACAGACAATTGCGATTTTATCTGCATTGGACTAAGGAGTTTCGCAACTCTTACCAGCTCTTTGTGGCTTTTTCCCTGAACAGGCATGGCCTCCTTGTTTCTAAAGTGACTACCTCTAAATGAATTCAAGCACTGGATCCAATGGCAACACAAACTAGCAAAAAGAACCAGTAGACCCAAAGAGGCTTGCGTTTCTAAAGTAAATCCAAACGTTGAGGTTGGTAAAGAGCTCTCGTGAGGCTTAAATCGTGATAAATTCAATTTATTGTAAAAAAACTTGAAGCGCTGAAATAAAAATACACTTTTCGTCGCTGTATAGTAAGCAACTTCCTCAGAAGACAACTAAGGCTGTAGCCTATTTCCTTCTATTAAAAACATGTCTTAATTGATTAATTAAACAATGTATTCCTTAAAGGGGTTTATTCATATAGTTCTCCCTAATGCATACGTAGTATCATATTTTTATATCAAATTTGTTAAGTTATTCCATGTATATACATTAATAATGCTATAGGAAAGAAAAAGTATATATATATAAAAATAAATTCCATTGTTCTCTATTATTTAAAATAAGTTAAAATAAGTTTAAAAGTATGTGTAAAATGTAACATTTAGCTAATATGAATATATGCTGAATGTATATATTCACAACCAAAGCTATCTATTATAGGGGTACTAAACGCCTATGCATCTTTAATCTCGTAGTTCAAGTCAGTGCAAAAAATCTTATTAAAAACATTAAAGACAGTATCCCTCAGTCTAAGGTCAAAGGATGGCTGCTGTAATTCACAAGACCTTAATGCCCATAAAAAAACTGTATGTAAAATTTTATATAAAATTTCATATCGGAAATCCGGTATAAAAACCCCACAGTAAATGAACACCATATATGTGCCAAAAAAAACCACCTTTAATATATGTAAAGCAAGAAGGTTAAAAAGTATAAAGTAAGTAAAGAATTAAATATATAAATATAAATATACAGTATTTATAAAATATATTAGGAACATGTTTCCCAATAGTTATAAATTTGATTCTAAATCCAAGATAATTTATTAATAAATATTCCTACTTAATCTTTAAACCTTCACACTTTACCATAACTAAGGTCTATAGAATTAGAGTCTTTATTTGTAAAGGCTCTATCATCTTTCCATATTTTTCAACCTTAAGATACATTTGATCGAGGACATTTTGTTGATTCCTGGGTACTGGTTTGCGTTTGTTCTCAACTGCCACACCAGTTCTTTTCTCTCTAGTTTTAATGGTTCGTATTTACTTCTGGGGTCTTCGCTTATTTGTTCTATGGTTTTGAATTTGAAACTATGACCCACATTTTCTAGGCAATGTCTAGCTAGAGCATTTTCTAATTTCTGTCTACTGATACAGTAATTATGTTCATAGATCCTATCTTGTAGTCTCCTATCAGTCTTGCCTATAAAGAAGGCTGCACACTTCACACATTTTGCTTTGTAAACAATCTGTTTACTACTACAATTAAATTTATTTCTAATCTTGTAGGTTATATTATTTATCGTAAATGTACGGCCTTCTTCTATGTGTTTGCAAACATTGCACATTCCGCATTTTGTCATCCCTGCATTATTAACATTTTTAGGATTTTTAGTTTGCAAAATTTCTTTCAAATTCATGCCTCTTTTGTATGTTATCTGTGGTTTATCTGGTACTAAAGTTTTGAGGTGACTATAATTAGATAGCAACTCCCAATTTTTTGAAACAATGTTTCTAATGTCATTAGAATCCAAGTTAAAGATTGTTATAAGACTACATGAGTAATTAAATTTGACTTCATTGGTAGATTGGGGCCCTAGTTCATTCCCGTTTGTTTGGGAAGTCCCTAATAGAGGTATATAATCACCTCTTTGTCTCTTAGTTTGGACTTCTATAGCAATCTCTTGGATAAACTCAATTGGGTATCCCCTTTGGAGGAAGAATCTTTTAAGTAGATTACATTCTTCTAAGAAATCAATATCACATGTTATCATCCTTGCTGCACTCACCATTTGACCTTTAATGATTGATTTTTTCTGGTGTAATGGGTGTCAGCTTGTGAAATGTAGGAACATGTCTCCTTTCTATAAATTCTTGACGTATACTTATTATTGGTATAGTCTTTTCTCAAATCTACATCCAAGTACTCTATTGAATCTTTGCTGTACTTGTGTGTAAACCTAAGGAAGTCCGTGCTTGAATTAAGATATGCAAGCATTTGTCCAGTTTCTTCTTCCTTACCTTCAAAAACTAAAAAAATGTCGTCAAGAAATCTTGTGTAGAATGGAATCTGTTTCTTAATTGTATCATTTTCCAAAATGGTCTTCTTCTCACAATAAGCCATAACTAAATTGGCGAAGCTGGCTCCGCAAGGGGAGCCCATCGCCACGCCTATTTTCTGATGGTATATCTCTTTGTTAAATAGTATATAGTTATAGGAGAGCACTGTATCCAGTAGTTCACCCATTAACTGAATTTCATTAGTGGGTGCTCCTAGCTCTCTCAATAGATGGGATACCCATTCTATCCCTACTTCATGTGGGATACAAGAGTAGAGGTCCTTAACATTTAGTGTAACCAAGTAGCTATTAGGCAGAAAAGGCAATTTGTTAATAGAACTGAGAAAAGACCATGAGTCTTTTGAGATCTGTTTCTCTACTTTGATGTATTTTTGTAGTATTTTATCTGCTACTTTAGAACAAGTGTAAGTTATACTACACCACAAAGTTAAAGCTTTATGAAGAATTATATATAGAAAGAAGGATAGAAAAAGATATGTATGACTACCTACACCAACCGAAAATAAGAACACCTGTTCTATTCGGTACACCAAAGGTGCATAAAGACTTACAAAATCCACCTATGAGGCCCTTAGTTGATGGTAGGGGTACATACATGAAGTAGGGATAGAATGGGTATCCCATCTATTGAGAGAGCTAGGAGCACCCACTAATGAAATTCAGTTAATGGGTGAACTACTGGATACAGTGCTCTCCTATAACTATATACTATTTAACAAAGAGGTATACCATCAGAAAATAGGCGTGGCGATGGGCTCCCCTTGCGGAGCCAGCTTCGCCAATTTAGTTATGGCTTATTGGGAGAAGAAGACCATTTTGGAAAATGATACAATTAAGAAACAGATTCCATTCTACACAAGATTTCTTGACGACATTTTTTTGGTTTTTGAAGGTAAGGAAGAAGAAATTGGACAAATGCTTGCATATCTTAATTCAAGCACGGACTTCCTTAGGTTTACACACAAGTACAGCAAAGATTCAATAGAGTACTTGGATGTAGATTTGAGAAAAGACTATACCAATAATAAGTATACGTCAAGAATTTATAGAAAGGAGACATATTCCAACATGTTCCTACATTTCACAAGCTGCCACCCATTACACCAGAAAAAATCAATCATTAAAGGTCAAATGGTGAGTGCAGCAAGGATGATAACATGTGATATTGATTTCTTAGAAGAATGTAATCTACTTAAAAGATTCTTCCTCCAAAGGGGATACCCAATTGAGTTTATCCAAGAGATTGCTATAGAAGTCCAAACTAAGAGACAAAGAGGTGATTATATACCTCTATTAGGGACTTCCCAAACAAACAGGATTGAACTAGGGCCCCAATCTACCAATGAAGTCAAATTTAATTACTCATGTAGTCTTATAACAATCTTTAACTTGGATTCTAATGACATTAGAAACATTGTTTCAAAAAATTGGGAGTTGCTATCTAATGATAGTCACCTCAAAACTTTAGTACCAGATAAACCACAGATAATATACAAAAGAGGCATGAATTTGAAAGAAATTTTGCAAACTAAAAATCCTAAAAATGTTAATAATGCAGGGATGACAAAATGCGGAATGTGCAATGTTTGCAAACACATAGAAGAAGGCCGTACATTTACGATAAATAATATATAACCTACAAGATTAGAAATAAATTTAATTGTAGTAGTAAACAGATTGTTTACAAAGCAAAATGTGTGAAGTGTGCAGCCTTCTATATAGGCAAGACTGATAGGAGACTACAAGATAGGATCTATGAACATAATTACTGTATCAGTAGACAGAAATTAGAAAATGCTCTAGCTAGACATTGCCTAGAAAATGTGGGTCATAGTTTCAAATTCAAAGCCATAGAACAAATAAGCGAAGACCCCAGAAGTAAATACGAACCATTAAAACTAGAGAGAAAAGAACTGGTGTGGCAGTTGAGAACAAACGCAAACCAGTACCCAGGAATCAACGAAATGCCCTCGATCAAATGTATCTTAAGGTTGAAAAATATGGAAAGATGATAGAGCCTTTACAAATAGAGACTCTAATTCTATAGACCTTAGTTATGGTAAAGTGTGAAGGTTTAAAGATTAAGTAGAAATATTTATTAATAAATTATCTTGGATTTAGAATCAAATTTATAACTATTGGGAAACATGTTCCTAATATATTTTATAAATACTGTATATTTATATATTTAATTCTTTACTTACTTTATACATTTTAACCTTCTTGCTTTACATATATTAATGGTGTTTTTTTTGGCACATATATGGTGTTCATTTACTGTGGGGTTTTTATACCGGATTTCCTATATGAAATTTTATATAAAATTTTACATACAGTTTTTTATGGGCATTAAGGTCTTGTGAATTATAGCAGCCATCCTTTGACCTTAGACTGAGGGATACTGTCTTTAATGTTTTTAATAAGATTTTTTGCACTGACTTGAACAACGAGATTAAAGATGCATAGGCGTTTAGTACCCCTATAATAGATAGCTTTGGTTGTGAATATATACATTCAGCATATATTCATATTAGCTAAATGTTACATTTTACACATACTTTTAAACTTATTTTAACTTATTTTAAATAATAGAGAACAATGGAATTAATTTTAAATATATATATATATATATATATACTTTTTCTTTCCTATAGCATTTTTAATGTATATACATGGAATAACTTAACAAATTTGATATAAAAATATGATACTACGTATGCATTAGGGAGAACTATATGAATAAACCCCTTTAAGGAATACATTGTTTAATTAATCAATTAAGACATGTTTTTAATATGCTACAGCCTTAGTTGTCTTCTGAGGAAGTTGCTTACTATACAGCGACGAAAAGTGTATTTTTATTTCAGCGCTTCAAGTTTTTTTACAATAAATTGGATTTATCACGATTGAAGCCTCACGAGAGCTCTTTACCAACCTCAACGTTTGGATTTACTTTAGAAACGCAAGCCTCTTTGGGACCTCTAAATGAATCTCCAGCTGTATTTCTTCAGTCTACACCAACAGGCATCTTGAGGTTCTGGGAAAGATTAGAGCTCATTCTACTATGTCTGTGGCTACTACTTCTGCTTTCATGGCCAGACTCTCCATTGATAATATTTGTGCTGCTGCCACTTGGTCTAATCCTTACACGTTTATATCACATTACAAACTAGATTTGTTTACCAGGAACAGGGCTTTCTTTTGTTCTGCAGTGCTTCGATATGCCCTTCCTTGAGGTCGCCCATGGTAAGTAGTAGCTGGGGACTCTGACTCTACTTTGAGGAATAATGACATGGATAACATCAGATAGAGTAATGTACTTGTCAGAACTTGGCATCTGTGTTATCCTATGTCATTATTCCTCACATTCCCCTCCTGCCATCCCCTTCCTTGTTGGATCATCTGAGGAAGTTGAAGTGTTGTGGGTCCAGGACTACTTCCCTTTCTTCCTTTTAGGTCATAATGATACTGACTATGTTAACAAAGTCAATCTGAGGGTTAGAGAGCTGCAGGGGCTTATGGGAGAGGGAGGAGCTTGAGCCTTGGATCTGTCTAAGCTAAAGTTGCCGGCTTGGATCTGATGGCGGACTCAGAATCTGCTGTGAGGAATAATGACGTAGGATAACACAGATGCCAAGTTATGGTAAATACAAAACTCTTTTTACAGGTGATTTGGAATTTCTGCAATTGCCCATAAGTGCATGTACTATGTGGAAGTAAGTGTGTACATCCTTGATGGGTTGACACCCTGTATAGACTAGTTCCTTTGCTTTGCACTCAAAGTGCTAGGGTAGGCTGTTGTTCCCTCTCGACCATGAATTGGATTAAGCAAGAAAACAGAGAATGAATGTGTGATACTTGGCTATACAGTGGTAGCTGAATACTTGCCTTTACCTTCATTGACTACAACTTTCAATGTATAAAGGCAAGCACCAATATTAATGTTGACAAAATGCTGTCATCAGTTTGAGCAGTAGTTTGAGGTGGTTTAATAGGCTGCATGTAGGTAAAGTTGCAAGGAATACTAATCTTGGTACTCCTACCTTTATTGTCATAGGTCATCTCTCAGTTTTCTTTTACCACTTATGTTCTTCACCTAAGCTGACTTCTAAAACTCCATCTTCATCACAAGAGAGATCACCCTAATCTCCCACCTCTTTTTATAGGAAGATTTTTACATGATTAACATAATTGCTTTTTGACTCTGAAAAGGATACATGTGACCATCATTTTTTCTCTTGAAATATTTCAGTTTATTGAAATTATTAATTTGATGAAGTAATTACTGGAGCTTTTCTCCTCTGGTCTCCACTGAAAATGGGCCACAAGCCCGGTTGGACAAACCCGGTTAACAAATGTCAATAAATAAATAAATTAATTAATTTTACCACTGGTAGTCAGAGTAAGTTTAAATTCCCATTACAGGGTACACTAAGCGAATACATGTTGAGTAGCAACTGGCTAAGCAGCACAGTTTTGCCCATGACTGTGCTTCAAATGACCAAGGTTCAGTAAGCAGCCTGGCTACTATAGGAACTGTATGGAGAGGGATGGGAATGATCTTGTCAATATACAGTGTTAGAGGAGATCCTTTGGAAGAACTCTGCCTTTGTAAGACCAGGCACCATTACTCTTACAGTTTGCAAGTCAGGGAGTGCAAACCCAACTGTGTGTGTTCAGTCTCTCCTAGCTAAAAATTGTGGATGTGAAGACGTGCATTCTCACACAGAGCCTAGCGTATCTGGTGTTGCATATCTAGTTCTTGCCAAGGAATTAGGGGAGGCTGGTTGCTAGAAGCTATCATTTTTGAATATTCCTGTTTTGCCAGCTTGAAAGCCTTCTCCAGATGATAATATAGATTTCACAGGCTTCTTTAGAATGGTTCAGCCTCTTGCCCAAGTATCCCAGGGCAAACTGCCTTGTTATTTCCTTGGCCTAGTAATAGGCTTAAAGGTGTTGTAACAGGCCAGACTTCTACAAAACAGGCTTTAAAGTCTTATGTTTAGTAGAAGACTGTGCCTTTCTACCACAATGGGCCTGTGAGCCTTTAACGTCTTGTTTCATGGTTTTTTGTCTCCCATTTTCAATCCACCATATTGGATCGATCTTTGACCACTATCTGTTTATGATCAGCTCAGAAGTTAAGACATCATCAGTGAGGAAGTCTCCATTAGTGGTCTCTGAAGTGCAGTTCTGTGTTGCTTGCTGCAATGCTGATGGTGCTTGCTTGATGGAAATGGCTGTGCAACAGATAGTTGCTTGTACTGAATGACCTGATCGTTATCCTCATCCTTTCATGAGAAACTCTGCTAGGCTATTTTCGATTCTCCATTTTAAGGAGGCTGTTCTATTTGTGTGAGGGACCACCTAGTTTGTGGGGATATGTTTGACTGAGCTAACAGGGCATAAAAGAAGTGCACTACAAGTGACTGCATTTGAACTTGTACAGTTGTTTCCTGACATTCTGCCTGTGCTGTGGACTAAGTAGTGTCTGCTGGTTGTAATTTGTGAGCTCCCCCTCATCTTTATAAAGATGTTGAGAACTCTATTTATTTTCCTTCTGTTTCCATTGTGTGAAAGACCACTTAGTTTGTGTATAGCTGACTGAGCTAACAGGGCATATAAGAAGTGCTCTTCAAGTGGCTGCGAGTAAAGTGAGGCAACTACACTTTAGTGGTGTGATTTGTGGAGTTAATTGTTATACTTTATAGTTTACAATGTTTATACAGTCATTTAGGCTTTAATATTACACTTTGAATTTAGACCTTATTCTTAGTGTGCTTTTTGATTAAACTTTTTTGCTACACTTGCAGGTATTCTATTTATTTTAGTTGTATTTTTTATACTTATGATAGACTTTTTCAATGAATATACAGTTAATGGTTTATTAAAATAAAAATGTATGGTTTGGTGTGCAAATTGTGGGGTTTACCTTACAATACAATAAGTAATATTTTAGGTTTCTGTTTGAACTGTGTAAAGTTATCTGAATTAATAGGGATTCTTAATTGTAAGGCTTAATATGAGGCAAAGTTGACTGAGCGTGAATTCGAAGTATCTTTAAAAACAATTTCCAGTTTTATATTATAATGGAATGAATCTTTATCTGAATTATTGTTTCACTCAGCGAATTGTCAGTCTGTATTCTCTGCACATAATGTTAGTTTATAACACTGTCAGATAATTACAAATTCCCTTGTAACTAATGATTTTGTGAAAGCTGATAAAGCCAATTGCCGGCTCTTAAATTCTCAAAACCAAAAGTAAGAAACCAACTCATGCTAGGAAGTGTAATAAGGGAGGTAATAATAAGCAAGCTCCCAGTAATAATTTATTTAAGGGTAAGGTACCTATAGAGAGAAATATGCAGAAAGTAGTATCTATAGCACAGGAAAAAAAAAAAGGAAAGTTTCTCCTTCAGATAAAAGCAGTTTTCTTAGTAAAACAGACTGAAATGTGTCTTGAGAGTTGTTTTTTTTTTTTTTTTTTGTGGTCTCTGACCTATACTACAGATGTTCTTTGTGTTTCACTGTTGCAATCATTACATTTGGGTTATCCTTCTGGCAGGTTGCCCTCAGCAGGCCTGAATTCGAAAGTCTTGGGTCCTGTGTCGGCTGCTGTCGCCCCTTCCCCGACGTCAGGTTGTCAGGGGTATAAAAGATGCAGCCGACTCCATTTTCTTCAGTCTTTCTTGCCGTGCGGTGCCAGAAGCAGAAGCAGCTCGCAAGTGCCGGTCAGCCGAATCCTGAGATTTTCGTGTTCGAGTTTCAGATCTGAAGTCTTCATTAAAAGCTAAGTACCCCGTTGGGGAAACTTTTTTTCTTGCTCCAGACCGATGTCAGAAAAAGTTAATAATTGTATTTCTTTTGGGAAGCAAATACCTCATAAGGACTTTCATTCTTACTGTATTCCTTGCCTAGGCCCTGACCACGACGTTTCTAGTTGTCAGTTTTGTGTTAGATTTAACCAATGCACTATTAAGCGTCAGTACGATTTTGCATTAAGTTATTTTGGCCGAAGATATAATTATACAATGTCATCAGATAGCCATCTGATTACCAGAGTTCACAAAAAATGCAAAGAAAAAGAAAAAGACAGGCAACCGAGGTCCAAAACCGATGAAGAAGCTTCTCCTAAGCAAGTCGCCGGTTCTCAGTGAGACGCTTTTGCAGCCCCTGATGCCTGCTACTTTAGAGTTGCAGGCCGCTACCGACTCCCACGTGGAGTCGGCCAGGCCACTGGAAACTCAAGGTATTGGAGCCTCGGAGATTATTCCCTCAGATGGGTCTGGAGCCGCTGAGCAGGCATCGGCTTCTGAGGGTGTATTCAGACCTAAACAATTATATATTAAACCGACTTCAAAGGCAAAGACTAAAACACCTTTAAAGGCAAAGAAACAAGTTCACCAGCCACATGGACAGGCCTCCATGCCCAAAAAACAGATGCTCAAAATGGCTGAAGACTTAATTACCTTTATCAGGGTTTCCCATCCCCCTCCTGATGAGGCCTAGGCAAGAGACAGACTATGAATCTTCAGATCAGGTTTCCATTTCTTCTGATTCCTCTTCTGATCAGGAATATTCTCTTCCACCCTATGAGGATTCTGATGCTGAAGAGTCAATTCCTTCAGCCTCTCCTCCTGAGGACTACTCTTTTGGGGAAACCTTGCATACCATGAGGGAGCACTTACACTGGGAGAGCCAAGATTTTTCAGAATCTAAGAAGAGGCTCAGAGACTTCCTTTTACTACCTCAACACAGGCCTCTAGCTATTCTACCTGTGTTAGACATTGTAGATGTGTTCTCAGAGTCTAGTCTGACCCCTGACTCCTTACCTCCAGCTCTTGTTATGCCGGACAGATACTACAGGGTCCCTGACTCTCATAAATTTCTTTTCAAAAACCCTACTGCAGACCCAGAAACTATTTATCAGGGTCCCAAAGGGGTTAAGGCTTCCACTGCAAAAAACCCTACCCCCTCTGACAGGGATTCTAGGGCACTGGATAGATGGGGAAAAAAGATTTACACATCTGCTACCTTAGCTATAAGGGCCTTAAATTGCCAGTTTCATATGCTCAAATATCAGCAATATATCATGACACTGCTTAAACAGAAAATGATGGTAAATTCTGAATGTGCAGAAAACAAAGAAATGCAGGATTTATTGCATGCAGCTGAACAAATTGGAAAGCATACTTTGCAATGTGGTTTTGATTCTCTGGAGGCCTCCTGCAGGGCCGCTGTCACGGGTTCTGTCATTAGGAGGCATGCTTGGTTAAAATAACAAAATCTGCCTGATCATGTTAAAGCAAAATTATTAGATGCTCCATTACAACATGATACTTTGTTTGGTGTTAAAGCAGAAGAGGTGTTAAAGAAAATGGAGGACAAAGCTAAATCTATGCAAATGGTCAAGGATTTCTTACAGGTACAGCCACCTAGATTTAGCAGACACTGGCCTACAAAGAATTGGTCCTTTCCAGTCTCAGACAGACCTCAAAGGGGCAGATCACAGCCACAAGGTTCCTACAGGTCTAAGCAATGGGGTGCTTCTACCTCCAAAGGTGGAGAAGACGAATCACAACCATATAAGAAACAGTCCCAATGACTTCCCCCTGCCTGTACCAAGTACTTATCTTCTGGCAGCACCCTTAGGGGGAAAACTCAAAATTGGCACATTATAACCCAGGACAAATGGGTTCTAGACATAGTGTCACAAGGCTACAAGTTTCACTTCCATACCCTGCCAAGGGCAAACGGTTGGCCAGACCTGCCAAAAAAATCAATGGGCAGAGGCTCAAAAACAAATCACAGCTCTCATGGACATGTGGGCTATTGAACAAGTGCCACAGCAAGAGCAGGGACAAGGATTTTACTCAAGACTGTTCTTGGTACCCAGAAAGGACAAAGCATGGAGACCAATACTGGACCTGTCTATTCTAAACACTTTCCTGGATATACCAAAATTCAAGATGTTGACCTTGCAGCAGCTTCTGCCCATGCTGGGCAGCAAGGCTTGGCTCGTCACTTTAGACTTAAGAGGCATACCTGCATGTCCCAATCAGACAATCATGCAGAAGATACCTCAGATTCAAGGATGGCTCAAAGCATTACCAATTCCCTGCACTGCCCTTTGGCTTATCTACTGCTCTCAGGGTCTTCACAAAGTGCCTGGCACCAGTAATTGCTTACTGCAGACAAAGAGGAATACAAATATATCCTTACTTGGATGACTGCCTCATACAAACAGGAATACGGATTTCAAATTGTATTACTATTTAATGTCTTGAAATTAATAGATTTGTCTTGTCTTCTAAGGAATTTGCTAAATAAAAAGCTATTTTACACAACTGTTTATTCACAGTGGGAAAACTATTTGTATAACACAACACTGAATCATATGAAAGTAACAATATGTGACATTTTGAGTTATTAGAAAATAATAAAATGAAAGTTGTGTTTGGCGAAATAATTCCAAGTATGAAGTGGAATGATTGCTTGTATACTAAAGCCATCTTATTTAATAATTGGTTAATATACGTGTGCATAACTCATAATGTATCCTTGGTTATTTACTGGGAAGAACTAAATTGGATTGTCAAATGTTTTCCAGTGACGTGTTGCATTTGAGTATTAAGTTTTATTTATAGTAAATTATTTACACTTTTAAAAAGTTTTTTAGGTCATCTAACTTTGATCAAATTCAGGATATCAAGCTACCGTAATGCAAGAAGTTTAGTAAATATGGCTTACTTTGTCTCACAGTATGAGAATTTGGACATAATTGCAGTAACTGAAGCATGGGATACAACTAACTTGCTCTTTCCTAATATAAGAAGATAGAATGCCTTCAGCCTCAAAGAAATTGGGGTGGTGTATTAATTCTTTTAAAAGATGACTTAGTATACAAAGTAAGTTAACTTAATACTGACCTTGAGATTATTTCTATTGGTGTACAGTCTCTTTCTGCATCAAATACTTTGAGATTAATTTGTCCTTCTAGAAAACATTGCATGGACTCCAATATTCATAAAGAATTCATTACAGTTTTAGATTTACAGTTTGAGCATAATTTTTTTAGGTGATCTGAACTACCCAACTGTAAACTGGTCAGATTGTTAATCACATTTGAAATTTGAAATAGATTTTTGAACAATTTATTGCAATTTAATATGACTCGACAAATTTGTGCTCCTACAAGAAGTAGTCATATATTAGATATCTTTTGTAACAAATTGGCCATCACAAGTTAAAGAAATTATGGTGGACCTACCATTATGTAACTCTGGCCGTTCAGTTATAACAAGCATTCTGAACCTATTTCACCATACAGGGTTATTAGGAAATGTCAGTATCATAAGAATGATTTCAGTAGCCTAAATGCATGTTTAAATGTAATTGATTGGCCTATGCTACCAAGGACTGAGCCAGATGAATGACGATTCATTTTAGAATATATTTCTGAGTAATGCCATGGAAATAGCATATTGCACTAAGGCATATAAATCATACAAATGTCTATATTGGTGGGATATTGAGTTACATAAATTATATAAAAAAGACTTTTTCAGAATTTAAGGAACAAACCTAATCTGTATTTTAAATTTAAATTGAATTTTATTATTAAAAATTGTAGGGTTTGCTAAAAAGTAAGAAACTTAAATACAAAAATCATTTATCATCTCTAGTGTCAATAAAAAACAGTTCTGTAAAAATATCAATTCAGTTAAAATGAGCACTGATTCTATTTCATCTGTTTTATAGACATTAGTTTCCTAAGTGATTCTTAAAAAATCATGGAAGAGTTTAATTTGGAGTTAGTTCTTACAGCTAATAAAAACTGCCCTATAATATTGAATTGATTTCCAAAGTATTAAAAATAGGTAATACAACCTCTATGGGTCCTGATTTCATGCCAGCAATGATTATTCATGCAATTCATATAAAAAAGCAAAATGTTTCCAATGTTGCACATGATTTTTAATATTTTATGTAACAGTATAGTACCTCCCATTTTTAAAAAAAGTCAGTTATATCACCTATTCATCAACAGGGTGACAAAAAGGAGCTAAGAAATTATAGACCTGTTAGTCTTACATTAATTCTGTGTAAGTGCTCTGAAAGAGTTTTAGTGAATTTACTTTCAGACCCTAAGAAACTCCATGGATGCATGGAGTTACACAAGTATGAGTTTTGTCCTGGTAGACTGACTCTCACAAACTTGATAGAGTTTATGACCAAGTACTTTGGACTCGTGATCATTCATTAACAGTTGATGTTATTAATTACATAGACTTACCTAAAGCTTTTGATAGACTTTTACATAGCTCTGTTATTTCAACACTGAAGCATTATAACCATAAACCTTTTTTGAATAATTGGATTAGTTTTTGGCTGTCTAATTGCTCACAACAAGTAGTAGTTAAAGGTTATCATTCTGACTTTCTTCTTGTATTGTTTAGAGTGACTCAGGTATCTGTGCTCAGCCCTTTTCTTTTTAATGTAGTACTTTCGACTAGTCCTATAAGCAGTCATTGTTGACAAGCTAAACATGCCAACAATTCTAAGACTGGATTTGTAATTGATAAGAACAGGGCCTCAGCATCTATATCTGAATTTCTGGGACAGTTTTCTTTTTGGGGAAATTGTTAGCTTGAATTTCAGCCCTGATAAGTGAAAAATAATATGTCCTCCTATTCATGTGTTGCAGTATTCTTTATGTGAGAGAGTTGCCTGTCAAGGCGACGACCTGACGGCCAGTATATCAAAGTCTTTCACTATCTTAGAAAGTGCGGTATGTCTGACATAGGCCACTATCAGACGGCCATAAAAGAGACGTACTTGCTCACCATCCTCAGAACTTCTTTGCCGCCAGTCCCAGACCTCGCTCTGCTGCCGGAATCACTTGCTTGTATAAAAGATAAGTGCCCCATTGGGGACACCTTTTTTGTCTTTTACTGCTGCCTTATTTTTGATTGAGGTTAATGTCATCCAGGAAAAGGAAGTGTGACTGGAAAACAGATTCCACATAAGAATAGTCATTCCCAGGGCCTTTTCTGACTCTGGCCCCAACACGACCATAAAAACTGTTTAATTTGTCCGTCTTTTGTGCTTAAGACCCTCCAAAGTCTATTGTCATCACTTGCTGTCTACTTGGAAAATGAACGCCTTAAGGTTTTAGCTAAGAGCATGATGGAAAGTTCCTCAGACACAACGACAGAGCCTGTTAAGAGTAAGGCCAGAAAAACAAGGCCCGAAGCTGAATGCACCTCTCAATACAGACATCTCACCCGAAGCACATTAGACCCCTGAGACACGCTCCGCCATGGATTTGGATCCACAGTCGGAGCCAGTCTTGCAGATGGCCTTGGTACTGGATGTATGCACATCAGAGAGGCAACACAGACATTGACTCCTGATGTCCAGGGGAACCCAAGCTCATCGTGTCTGAAGGCCACAGAGGAATTACAGAGATCATGGTTAGAGACAACGTTGATTTGGACTTGGTTGAATGTAGGCCTATGTCCATCCCTCCTTTACATCGGATGGATCCCCCTGCAAAGAAGAGACAAGAAACTAAGCGTCTCTCTCCAGTCGCAGACCCACAGAAGGAATGGCAGAATTTCACATAAGGCTTTTTTAAGGCCTCCATGGCACTAAGGTCTCCCTCAAGTCGACCAGCTTCCCCTCCTGCCTGGCCTACATCCCCTCAGAAAAGATCCAGGCTTCAAGCCGCTTCAGAGGAAGATTCCTCATCTAAAGAAGGCAGTGATTCACTGGACTATTGATCCCAAATCCCCTCACCCGGAGACTATGCTTCCTCTGAAGAAAATTTGAATGGAACAAAATCTCTTATGGAGGAAATTTCCTTTGGGGAGACCATTTCTAGGATGCAAGAGCATTTTAAGTGGGACAGTACAGAGATGTCCGAGGTACAACAGTACTATTATGACCAAGTACAGTCCCTTAGCCCTTCTGCCATTCCTCCAGTCATTCCAGCCTTTTTAGATGCCTTTGTATCCACTTCCACTCACCCTGACTCTCAGCCTCCAGCTCTGAAAAAGCTGGACAGGTACTACAAAGTACCTAAGGACTGCAATTTCCTTTTCAAGGCCCCTGTGGCAGACCCCTCTGTGATTTCAATAGCCTCTGATAAGGCCTCCAGGTCACTTCCTTCTACTTCCCTCCTCCCTTCGGACAAGGATAATAGACAATTGGAGAGGCTGGGCAAGAAAATGTATACCTCCACCACCTTAGCTTTCAGATCACTGAACTACCAGACCCATATGCCCAAGTACAATCTGGAACTTCCGTCTCAGATTTCCAAGCTAGTGTCAGATATGCCAGACTCTGAGAACAAAGCCTTGACATCCTGTCTTATTGCTATCTCCTCTCAGGTAGCCAGGCATTTGACAAAAATGCAGCTACGATGTTGTAGAGGTCACCTCACGAGCTGCAGGTTCTTCCTCTGCCCTAAGAAGATTTGCCTAGCTAAGGCTTCAGCCCCTCCCTGAAGGCATAAAAGCAAAACTAATGGATGCCCTCTTGGACAATTCCAATCTTTTTGCCAAACCCTCCGCAGAATTATTCAAATCCCTGCAAGAAAAGTGCAAGGGACTAAAAGACCTTAAACATATTTTGGTCTCCTCTGTGCCTAAATTCTACAGAAATTGCCCTGAAAAACAGGTCTTTGTATGCAGGCAGTCTTGAACCCCACCTAAACAAAACCTCAAAAAGGGTTGAAGAAAACTCACCAGTTTTTCTCTACATATTCTTCCTAGCTTGCTAAGCAGCCCTTTTTTAATAGAATTGGTTCGTCCTCATGACTTCTCAGGCAATCTGGGGACTCTCCCCCTCTCCCCTGTGCCTTACCCTTTCCCTTCCATCTAGGGAACTCACCACTTAAGACTCCTGGGTCCTAAGCATCATCAAGAGGGGATATTTCATGGTCTGGCCTACTGTGCCCCCCTTCAGGGGTATCTCATAACCACCAAAAGAACAAGAACTGTTTTTTCCCCACAGTTCTGCAAAACCTGCTGGATCAGGGCACAATCCAACCTGTGCCCCCAGCTCAAGAGGGAAAAGGCTTTTATTGTTGCTTATTCCTACTTCCCAAGAAAGAAGGTCCTTGGAGATCCATCCTAGACCTCTCCTATCTCAATGACTTTCTAAAAGTTCTCTTCAAAATGCTTACTCTCCACTCTTCCCTGTCATCCTCTTTCAAGCCATTCTAGCTTCCATAGACATCAAGGATGCTTACCTTCATATCCCCATTCACCGCAGCTACAGGAAATTCCTATGCTTCTCTGTGGGATCGTCGCATTTTCAATTCTTGGCTTTGCCTTTTGGAGCTTTCACTGCCCCGAGTCTTCACAAAATGCCTGGCACTAGTGGTCACCTTTTGCAGACTCCAAAGCATCCAAATCTTCCCCTATCTAGACAACCTTTTGATTCAAACTAAATCCCAAGCAGACTTGAACAAAAAACGCCAGTCAACAATAGCCATTTTGCAAAGCCTGGAATTCACCATAAACTTCAAAAAATCTTCCCTCGTCACATCCCAAGACCATGTCTTTCTGGGGTGCAGGTTTCAAACCAAGAATGTAGTGGTGTCTCTTTCACCACCAAGGCCCAGGAGATTTCTGTCCTTTTTCAGAGACTGTCCCCTTCAATCTCCTGACCGCAAGACAGTTTCTGTGAATCTTGGGGTTGATGACCTCTGCCATCCCTATGCATCCTCTAGCAAGGCTTTCAGTGAGTAAATTCCAATGGTTTCTCAAATCGGTGTGGTCTTAGCATGCCCACCCACTAGAATTTGAAATACCACTTCTGCCCTGCCTCAAGAAGGAGCTGTAGTGGTGGATAACACATCTGTCCATAAATCCAGGTCTCCCAATTCACCCACTGCCCGCAGCTCAAGTACTGTACACAGATGCATCGGATGCAGGCTGGGGAGCAGCTCTGGACCATCACACATTCCAAGGTCAGTGGACATCCTCTTAGAGGAGAGACCACATAAATGTAAGGGAAATTAAGGGATTAGTCCTTGCCCTTCAGTCTTTACAATCCCTTCTGAGACCAGGAAGGTTATGTATCGACACAGATGATATGACAGTCCTGTGGTGTATCAACAAATGGGGGGAGACAAGATCCTACCTCTGCAGATTAGCCTTACAGGCCTGGGATCTAGCCCGCCTCCTAGAAATATCCCTTCAGGCGGTTTACATCCCTTCCAGTCAGAATATTCTGGCAGCCATTCTGGGCAGATCTACTGTATTTCTCCGTAAATAAGACCTAACCAGAGAATAAGGCCTAGCATGGTTTTTCAGGGTGGTCATGATATAAGCCCTACTCCAAAAATAAGCCCCAGTTAAGATCAACAACAACATACAATGGACGTGTTGAATTATAAAATAATATTATTGACACCCATTGACTGAGGTTATTGTACTCTGCTCACCATTTTTGGACCATTTGGACACCCAATTTCTTCTCTTTGCAGAAAGTCTTAAGATTCTTTCCCTGGGAGTCCTCCACGATTCTTACTGTAACCCTAATCCTCAGTCTCACTTGACGGTTGAGATCCTTGGCCATAAGTACTGGCAAGTGTACTTTTATTGGTCAAAGTACAGACAATGCACGTAAAACATGCGCACTTGATAATGAACGGCTGTGGTTGTGTCTTCTTAACCGTCGCCATTTTGTGTTGCCACTCCGGTCTCGTAAGTCTTCAATTAACCCCCCCCCCGCAGACAAGATGAGTGCAAACAGGAAGAGGTATTCCATCGAGTACAAGAAAAGAATCATGGAGGACTTCCGGGGAAAGAATGTAAAGAGAAGAAGTTGGATCTCCAAATGGTCCGAAAATGGCGTGCAGCATACGATGACCTCAGTCAACAGGCTGATGAGGGAAATGCTAAGACGTGCAAGTGTGGATCAGGTCGACAACCATTATTTCCTGTGCTGGAAGACATAATCTGTGAATGGATTGCTAACAGGAGAGCAAAGGCTTTGGTTGTGCGCAGGGCTGATATTCCAGCATTTGCCCTTGCAATGGCATCACAGTTAGAAATATCCCCAGAAAAATTCAAAGCATCACAACATTGGCTAGATGGCTTCCTTCAGCGATATGAACCATTTCTAAGAAGATCAACAGCACTGTTCAAGCCGGAAGATACTGAAGTTATTAAATGTGCACTTGCATTCAAGTCCTTTGTTGATGGCATCGACTTTTCTAAATACCAACTCTTCAACATGATTGCTATGGATGAAACTACAGTGTTTATGGGCCAAGGATCTCAAACAACAATGGATCAGAGGGGTGCCTCATCAGTCTACATTTCCTGAACTGGTTACGAAAGTGCATATGTTACCTGTATTTTGTCAGTTCATCTAGTTGGAAAGAAAACCCCACCTCTAATCATTAGTAAGGGCAAGAAAGATAACATTGAACATGTTTCAGGCATTTACATTCTTGAAACCGAAAAAGCCTGGTGTACACAAGCAGTTATAAGGAAGTGGGTCGATGTAATGCCACTTGTTTTGCGAGGTGGCGAAAGAGGGCTGCTAGTCTGGGATTCAGCCAGCACTCACCGTGCTAAAGACATGAAGAATTTCCTTGCACGGAGAAGAGTAGATCAAATAATGTTTCCCTCAGGAATGACTGCCTATCTCCAGACTCTTGATATTGCAATAAACACGCCATTCAAGGACCATTTGCGCATGAAACTCAATAACTACATTGAAAATAGAATGGAGAGAAATCAGCATGGAAACTTTGTGAAGCCTAGCCTATAAGAGGTCATGACTTGGGTGAAAAATAGTGCCAATGCACTACGAGCAGGCTACTTGGACAAGCAGTGCTCATTTAAGGAGAGCTCTTTTGCTAGGCATGACAGATTGGGGCCAATGGTTCTACAAGAAGTGGAGTTGCAAGAAATTCAGGCCGGAATTTGGGGGTTGGAGACTTGTGTCAATGTTCCAGAAGAAGATGACACGACTGTATTTGAATAACTTTTCCATTATCTGGGCAACAGAATGGATTGCTTCTGCTTTCAGCTGCCAGCAAGCTCTTGTCAGTTTTTTTGACTTTATTGTGTTAAGGTAATGTTTCATTGTCAAGGGGTAATTACAAAGTAAGGCCAGTAGTTCCCAGACTTCATTTTTATGACTTTCCATCATTCTTCTCTTATGGGTTGGGTAAGGAATAAAGAAAGCATCACCACTCATTGGCAGTTATTCACCTGATGTTCTTAGTGTTTCACTGTTGCAGTCAATACATTTGGGTAATCTGCTGGCAGGCTGCCCTCAGTCGGCCTGATTAACAAAGTATTGGGTCCTGCAGCCGATGCCATTACATCAGTTTTTCTTGCCGCACGTTGCCCGAACCAGAAGCAATTCACAAGTGCCGGTCGGCCGACTCCTGAAATTTTCGTTTTCGAGTTTCAGATCTGAAGTCTTCAACTAAAAAGCTAAGTACCCCGTTGGGGGAAACGTTTTCTTGCTCCTTACCGATGTCCGTAAAAGTTAATAATTGCATTACTTGTGGGAAGAAAATACCTCATAAGGATTTTCATTTGTACTGTATTCCTTGCCTAGGCCCTGACCACAACGTACGTTGCTGTCGGTTTTGTGCTTTATTTAATCAACACACTATCATACGTCTGTACATTTTTGCTTCTAAATATTTTGGCTCACGCTTTAATTATCCAGAAATGTCGTCGGTTAGCAATCCAACTACCGGAATACCTAAAAAACGCAAAGAAAAAGACAGAGACAGGCTGTTGAGGTCCAATACTGCCGATGACGCTTCTCCTAAGCCAGTCGCCAGTTCGCCGGTACTCAGTGAGGTGCTTTTGCAGCCCCTGATACCTGCTAATTCTGATTCGCAGGCCTCTACTGAGACCCATTCGGAGTCTGGTATGCCGCGAGATACTTCAATAATGGAACCCGCAGATGTCTCTACCTTGGGTGGGTCCCGAGCCGCTGTGCAGGCACCGGCTTCTGAGGGTGTTTTCAGGCCTACAGATTTGTATATTAGACCGATGCCATCTTCAAAACTAAGGCCAAAATTTCGACCTATGCCTAAAAAACCTACGCCTGGGCCACATGTGCAGGCCCCTATGCCTAAAAAACAAATGATCAAAATGGCTGAAGATTTAATTACTCTGATCAGGGGTAGCCAACTCCCCCCCCTTCTAAGAGGTCTAGGCAAGACATTGATTATGAATCTTCTGAACAGGATTCTATTTCTTCTGACTCTTTTAATGACCAGGAATTGTCTATACCTACTTATGAGGACTCTGATGCAGAAGATTCCATTCCTTCTGCTTCTCCCCCTGAGGATTTTTCTTTTGGGGAAACTTTACATACCCTAAGGGAACATTTCCACTGGGAAAGTCAGGATTTCTCTGAATCTAGAAAGAGACTTAAGGATTTTCTTCTTCCTCAGCATAAGCCTTTGGCTATACCTCCTGTTCTAGACATTGTTGTTGATGTTTTTTCAGAATCCAGTATGGCTCCTGATTCTCTGCCTCCGGCTTCTTGTAAGCCAGACAGATACTACAGGGTACCTGACTCCACCAATTTCTTTTCAAAAATGCTGTTGCAGATCCTGAAACCATTTCTCGGGGTCCCAAGGGCATTGAGGCTTCTACTGCTAAAAATCCTGCCCCTTCTGATAGAGATTCCAGGGAGCTGGATAGATGGGATAAGAAGATTTACACTTCTGCAACCTTGACAATCAGGGCTTTAAACTGTCAATTTCATATGCTAAAATATCAACAACATATCATGGGACTGCTTAAACAGAAAAATGATGTTAATTTCTGACTGTGTGGAAAACAAAGATTTACAAGATTTATTGCATTCAGCTGAACAAGTTGGAAAACATACTTTGCAATGTGGTTTTGATTCATTGGAGGCCTCTTGCAGGGCTGCTGTAACTGGGTCTGTGCTAAGAAGGCATGCTTGGCTCAAAGAGCAAAATCTGTCTGATCATGTTAAAGCAAAATTGTTGGATGTTCCTTTACAACAGGACCGTCTCTTTGGTAATGAGGGTGAAGAAGTTTTAAAAAAGATGGAAGATAAAGCTAAATCATTGCAAACTGTGAAAGATTTCTTACAAGTGCAACCTCCAAGATTTAGTAGGCACTGGCCTACTAAGAACTGGTCCTTTCCAGTTCCATTGAAAGCCACTCAGGTCAAACCCAGACATTCCAAAGGCTCCAGGTTTCAGTCACAAGGGACTTTCAGAACAAAACAATGGGGTGCCTCCTCTTCCATATCTGGAATCACCAAGACATCTCCCTATGGTAAGCGGTCTCAATGACTTCCCTTTACACTTACTAAGCACTTAGCTTTTAGCCGCACTCCTTTGGGGGGGGGGGGAACTGGCTCTTCATGCAAGAAACTGGCAACTTATAACCCAGGACAAATGGGTTTTAAATGTAGTATCCCAGGGATACAGATTTCATTTCCACACGTTGCCAGTTCCAAACGGATGGCCAGACCTGCCCCCAAATCAGTGGGAAGAGGCCCAGAAACAAGTACTTTCCCTCATGAGCATGGGGGCTATTCAACCAGTACCAGAAGAGGAAAAGGGACAAGGTTTCTATTCAAGACTTTTCCTGGTACCCAGAAAAGACCAATCATGGTGTCCAGTTCTGGACTTATCTACTCTAAACACCTTTTTGGACATTCCAAAATTCAAGATGCTGACTCTTCACTAGTTACTTCCTATACTAGGCAAAGATGCCTGGTTGGCAGCTCTAGATTTAAAAGAGGCTTACCTGCATATCCCAGTCAGGGAATCTTGCAGACGATACCTCCACTTCAAAGCAGGCTACTTGCATTACCAGTTCTCTGCACTGCCCTTTGGCTTATCTACTGCGCCCAGGGTCTTTACAAAGTGCCTGGCTCCAGTAATTGCTTTTTATAGACAAAGAAATATTCAAATATATCCATACTTGTACGATTGTCTAATTCAGGCAGAAAACAAGGACACTTCTAAACCATCTGGCGTTTGTAAAAAGCATTCTAACTTGTCTAGGGTACACTATAAACAAAAAAAAAAATCACAACTGGTACCCACTCAAAAAATTACATTCCTGTGTGCAAGCTTAAATACAACTGTCCAGATGGCTTTCCTTACGCCAGAGAAGCAAATTCATTTGATGACCTACTTCAAACAGGTGGCCACAAAACCCCTGCTTTCTGCAAGGCAAGTACTGCAAGCCTTGGGGTTCATGGCCTCCTGCATTCTTCTAATTCCATATGCAAGACTGCATATGAGGAAACTTCAGTTGTATTTAAAAAGTCTATGGAGTCAGCATTGTCACAGCCTGGAAACAATGATTCCTATCATTCCTTGCCTGCAACTAGAGTTCCTGTGGTGGGCAGAGGCCTGCCACCAAAACAAGGGACTGTCATTCACACCACCCCCTGCCACCCAAACCCTAACTACAGATGCATCTGACTATGCTTGGGGGACACATCTGGCAGGGAAGTGCATTCAGGGCAAATGGAGCCTAAATCAAATGCACCTTCATATCAATCAAAAAGAAATGCTAGCCGTACAGAATGCACTGACAGCCTTCAATGACTAACTTCACCCAGGACAAGACAGACAACACCATGGTTATGTGGTACATAAACAAGCAGGGGGGTACACACTCCTACCCCCATGGCATTGTGGAATACGGCCTTGACCTATCAAGTACAACTACAAGCTCAATTCCTGACAGGAAAGCTGAATACTCTGGCAGATGAACTAAGCAGAAATCTCATGGACCCACACTAATGGAAACTAGAACCGTGGCTTTTCAACATGTTGATACGCAAATGGGGGAGCCCAGACATAGATCTTTTTGCCTCACCCCACAACTATCAGTTGGACAAATTTTGCACAAGAACTCGTCACAAAAAAGCCTGGAAAGTGGATTCTCTATCCTTCAGCTGGAAACACCTATCAGTCTATGCCTTTCCCCCTCTGCCTCTGCTCTCCAAAGTTCTACTAAAAGTCTAACAGGACAAACCAAAAATGATTTTGATTGCTCCAGACTGGCCTCGCCAGCACTGGTACCCACTCCTGTGCAATGTATCACATCTTCCTCCGTGACACCTGCCTCAGACACCTTACTTACTGTCTCAGCAGAACAACCAAATTCTGCAGACGCAGCTCCAAACTTTGAGTCTTGTAGCATGGCTAATCACCTAAATTTACCCTTAGCATCCCTCAGCAAACCTGTGATGGATGTCATTTTGGAGGCGAGAAGGCCTAGTACTAGAAAATCTTATGCTGACAAATGGAAAAGATTCTGTGCCTGGAATCAATCTCAAGGGATAAGCACAGTAGTGCCAAACATTCCTCAGATTTTACAATACTTAACTGAGATGCTTCATAAGGGCCTGTCCTTTTCTTCCATAAAAATCCATGCCTCAGCCATTTCAGCTAATTACAACACAGAACCTCCCCTCTTCTCTCATCCTCTGCTAAAGCAGTATCTCAGAGGGGCCATAAACTTAAGACCACCCAGGAGAGCTCCAACCCCTGCCTAGGACCTCAATTTTGTATTGGAAAAGCTCACTCTCCCTCCTTTCGAGCCAGCTGCTACTGCAGACTTCAGAGGCTCTTATGGCAGTGGAACCTTTCATCATTTTTCATGCGGACTGGGTATCTCTCAGGACCAATCCATCCTTCATGCCTAAGGTGGTATCCAGTGTGGCTCTTAATCAGACCATTCAATTGCCAACTTTCTTTCCCAATCCACAGAGCAAGGGGGAGCGGATTCTGCATTCATTGGATGTACACAGACAACTTAGATTTTACTTAAACAGGACAAAATCTCAAAGAAAATCTGAACAACTGCTGGTGGCATTTGCTGCAGGGGCAGAGGGAAAGGCTATTTCAAAGCAAACCATTTCCAGATGGATTAGCCATTATATTCGTTTCTGCTATATGCACCATGGAAAAACTATCCCCCTGGGGATCAGATCCCATTCCACCAGGGCTGTATCTGCTTCTACAGCCTTTCTCAGAGGTGTTCCTACCATGGACATTCTAGAAGCTGCTATCTGGAGCTCAGTTCATGCGTTCTCCAAACATTACCATTTACCACTTTTCTCTAAATCCAGAGCTGGCTTTGCCACTGTTGTCCGGCAGGGCCTTATAGCCAGTCCTAATGCTGTAGAATTCCCTCCACCCAACCATAGCTTTGGGAATCTACCCAAATGTAATGACTGCAACAGTGAAACACGAAGAACATAGTATAGTTGTGTACACTTACCAAAAATTTAAATGTTCGAGTGTATTCACTGTTGCAGTCATGGTTACCATCCCTCCAGCCCCCTATTTTTCTCTGGCTATATCTCTAATTTCTTTCACTATGCTTAAAAGCCCTTTTGGTGTATTTGCTTTTGGGATTGGAGGTATATTGTTTGTGGTTTTAATGTTATTTGCCCCCCATTTGGGGGGGCACCTGACGTCTGGGGCAAGAAAAACTGATGTAATGGCGTCGGCTGCATGTTTTATACACCTGACGTCATGGAAGAAGGGACAGCAACCGATGCAGGACCCAAGACTTTGTTAATCAGGCCGACTGAGGGCAACCTGCCAGCAGATTACCCAAATATAATGACTGCAACAGTGAATACACTCGAACATCTACATTTATGGTAAGTGTACACAACTATACTTTTTATTCCCCTCCTCCAATACACATATATTGAGATTTTTCAGCACTTTCTGTTAAGCATGAAATATTGCACTGTAAAAGCCTAGGTGTAGATATGCTGAAGTTGAAATGTTTGTTGCACTGTTTATGTAGAATTCTCACACGACTGTTAACTCGTTACCTAGAACTGTTGCCCAATAACAGAAAAGTACCAAATGTCAATTTGTGTACATGAATAAATGTCGATTGTTGTGGGGGGGTAAAGAAGGCATCCCCTGATAATCAGCTCTAATGCGTATTTTGGCAGGGGGGGGAGTAGAAGACCCAGTCTTATTTTCAGGGAACTATGGTAGAACACAAGCCCATGAATGTATGCACCACAGGGATGTGTTCTTGGACATTGTCCACCGGTGGGGTATTCCACAAATAGATTTGTTTGCCTCCCCCTTGAACAAACAACTTCCAAAGTTTTATGCCAGAGAACCGTATTCTCAGGCATCGAAGGTGGACGCCCTGCCAATCTCTTGGAAGGGGAAATTCCTGTATGCATTCCCCCCCTTGCGCTCATTCTGAAAGTCCTGCTGAAAATTCATCTGGACAAACTAAGAATCTTGCTGGTGACTCCTTGTTGACCAAGACTGCACTGGTTCCCCCTCCTTTATTTAGCCGAGGGCAATCACTCCAAGTTGCCTCACAGAGTGGACCTACTCACACAGAACAAGGGCTCACTCATCCACCCACAGTTATTGACCCTCCAACTGACCCTTTGGGTGAGAGAGCCCTGATTCTTTCATATACCTTTATTCTGAGGACGTGCTTCAAATAGGTTCATAGGTAGATGCTAGGCTATCTGCCCGAAGGCATTTATAAGCCTAGCCAGAATGTGTTGGCTTTCGCCGCCTCCTTAGATTAGTTCCCTGTGCCTCTGTCCAGCAGAGCCACTGACGTGTTTCCCATCCACTTGTTAAGGTTTCTCTTGAAGAGGGTTAGCGAGGAGCTCTGCCTAATGTAGATTGGAATCTTGTTCCAGAGCATGGGAAGTCTCTGGGACATGGATCTATCCCTCCAGCACGTCCTATTTATTGTTGTGGTGAAGTTGAGATCCCTAGAGCGTGTGGCTCGAGGGGATATTTTTTTCTTTAGGTGGAGCATGTCTATCAATTCTGGGTTGGACATGGCCTTGTATGCCAGGCAGAGATCACCTCTGAGTAGGCGGTATGCAACAGAGTACAGCTGGAGTTTCAGTTGTGCTGCATAGGGCATCTGTTTGAGGCCAGTGATCCTCTTGGTGAGGTACTTCTGTGGTCTTTCCAACTGTTGCAGGTGTCTTGTAAGATACATCCCAAATGGGGCGTTGTACTCTATGATGGGTCTGATGAGTGATGCATAGAGGGGTACAATGACCTCTTTTGGTCTGGATGCAAACCCTTTTATGATTAGGTGGGCCACATAGAAGGATTTTCTAACTACTTTGGCAATGTGATTATCAAAGGAGAGGTTACTATCTACTTGGGTCCCCAGATCCCTTATTACTTCTTCTGTATTTAGAGGGCTACCACCTATGTGGTAGTTTGTGGGTACTTTGTTTTTTTCCAAATGGGATGACTATGCACTTTTTGGCATTTAGCTTGAGACCTTGGTTTTGACACCAGGTATCTGTCTCAGTGAGACCCTTTTGGAGGATGTCTGTGTCTGCCGGAGAGTCAATTATAGCCCCTAGTTTGCAGTCGTCTGCGAACTTGGTCAGCCATAGTCCTTCTGTGCTTGCCTGTACCTCTGATAAGTATATGCCAAACAGGAGGGGTCCTAGGACTGAGCCCTGGGGAATGCCACTTGTAACCGGTTTAGAGTCAGAACTAGCTCCTGCAACTCTTAACATGTGGGTTCTGTCCGTGAGCTAGTTGGCAACCCATCTTGTGGCATAGGGGGTTATGTTCAGGTTGGTGAGCTTGTCTATAATACCTGAATGGGGAATGGTGTTGAAGGCCTTTGTGAGGTCTAGGTAGGCTGTGTGTACCACCTTTCCCTTTTCTATAGCCTTGGTAACTGTCTCAAAGAAGTCCAGCAGGTTTAGGAGGCATGGTCTGCCTTTAACAAAGCTGAACTGGGTATGGTCCAGTGTTTGGAGGTTCCCAATGTCTCTGTTTGAGATCCATGATGATGCGCTCCATAGCCTTGCAGACCAAGCTAGTCAGGCTTATAGGGCGATAGTTCCTGGGGTCTGTTGTGGCTCCACCTTTGTGGAGCAGAATAACCGTTGCTGTGCACCACTCTATGGGCACATAGTCTGTGGAGAGGCTGAGTTTGAACAGTGTGTTTAGGTGAGGGGTTAGTTAATCTTTGAGCTCGTGTAGGACGCAGCCTGGGACACCGTCCTGTCCCATTGATGCTGTGTGTTTGGCTTTGGAGAGGGCTGTTTTAAACTGAGTGTCTGTGATTTTAGGGGCACTCTTCTGGTATGGTTATGGGCCCTTTTGGGGGTGAGAGAGGGATGAAGTTTGCACTGAAGCTGTCTGCCAGAATGTTGGCGATATGTATTTTGTGCCATTCTACACTAACTCTGAGCAGATCTGAGAACTGCCACTTAAATTCTTGACATAGCTAAAGAATACCTTGTGGTTGTCTTTGGAGTCCTTGGCAATTTTTCTTTTGAAGCTAGCGTTGGATGATTTTATGAGGGATCATAGTTTCGTATGGATACTGATCAGGGATGTCTTCCCTTCGTGGGATTTTACTCTTCTGTAGTAGTTTCCTCCTATTGTATAGCTTGTTTATGGCAGGGGTCCACCTGACTGGTTTCCTTTTCTTGGAGGAGTGAGTCTTGGTTTTGCTTGGGGTAGCATGATCCATGCATTCTTGTAGGTGCCCGTAGAGTGCATTAGAAAAAGATTTTGCAGCTTGAATAGCGCTATCCTTTGACATGGGGGCTTTGAAACTTTCCACTTCGGTCTTACGTAACGTGAAGTTTGCTTTTGAAAAGTTTTTCACGGTGATTTCTTTGACCTGGGGGTGGGGGCGGAATGTGGATATCCAGAGTGATTAGTTTATGGTCAGATCTAACCAGCGAGAGGTTGACCTCCGATGTTGGTGATAATCAGGTCCAATATGTTGTCACCTCTGGTGGGGGTGTTGACCAGTTGATCCAGGGCGTTTGAGTTTATAAATTTTAGGAAATGTTGGGCAAGGGAGTTAGTAGTTGAGTAGTTCTCCCCGTTAATGTTTGGGTAATTGAAATCACCCAATATCAGGGTGTTTGGTAGGACCTTTGTTTCACAATGTTTCCAGAAATGCAGAATGGGGGTCCTGGGACATGGTGGGTGATCTGTAGCAAGCTATAATTTGAATTGCAGTTTTGCCTGTTAGTTGCAGGAAGCCAGAAAACTTAATGCCAGAAAACTTAATACCAGAAAATCTTACCTCTCCAAATGGAAGAGATTTTTGCTTTGGCGTCTTGTCAGAAACAAAGACCCACTTATGGTGGATCCCCCTATGCTTATGTCATATCTGCGTGAATTGCTTAATGCAGGCTTAGCTTATCCCTCCATAAAAGCACATCTGTCAGATATATCTGCTTGTCTGCCACTTTCACCACTCCTTGCTTTTAGATTTGAGGTCAAACAATTCCTTAAAGGTGTCCTCCATGTTAGACCTCCCAGGAGGCCTGTTGCTCCACCCTGGGACCTTAACGTTTTGCTAGAGAAACAGACTCAAGTGCCTTTTGAGCCAGCCTCTTTTAGCACCCCTCAAACACTGTACTTGGAAAACTGTTCTCCTGGTGGCTATTACCTCCACTAGGCGGGTATCAGAATTACAAGCCGTTGTGGCTTCTCTTCCTTTTCTGTCTTTCTACTAAGTCAGGGTTTCCCTTCAAACCAACTCCTCCTTCATGCCAAAGGTAGTTAATGAATTGTCCCTAAACCAGGCCATTCACCTCCCCACCTTTTTCCCCTCTCCCAGAACAATAGTGAGAGGATCCTACATACTCTTGATGTATACAGACACGTGGGTTTTTACCTAAACAAGACCAAACCCTTTAGAAAATCAGACCAACTATTTGTGTCATTCCAGTGAAATGAGGTTTCAGTGAAATGGTCTTGCTGATTTGCTTGTCAGTGAAATGAGCTTTCGATGTTCTGAAGGTACCCCTACACACACACACACATATATATATATATATATATATATATATATATATATATATATTTATATAATTTTAAAGTATATAGGGAGGTGCAAGGGAGATTGCCCCTTCAAACAAAATTGCATTTAATATTTTTTATGTTTTTAGTAGTTATGCTTGGCAAGGTGGTTTCTTGTGCATTTGTAACTTGAGGATTCACAACGAAAGCATCTGTATTAACCTGTAAAGAAACTGATTTCAACAGTCTGGAACTTGCAACCAACAATGTCCTTCTATTCCTATGTTGCAGTATTCTAGGTGTGGGATTTCCTGCCCTCAGGCGACTCATACGTCGGCTTCTAAACAAAAGCTTCAGCTTGGCTGCTGTAGTGTGCGTGGGATGTCACACGTAGGGCCATAAACCAAGGTGCCTTAAACGTTATGTCTGCATGCACAGTCATCAGAACTTTTCAGCCACAGATGACATTTGTATCATACAATCGCTTCTTCACAGACATGGCACCTTAAAGATAAGTAACCCGTTGGGTTTCAAATTTTCTTAATTTTCACGATTGTTTTAGCTAACGTTTGGTTGTTGTAGCTTTTAGCTGATGTCAGAAAAAAAGGGAAAGTGCCAATGCAGGTGCCAGATACCCCATAAGGACGCCCATGATAGGTGTGTTTTTTGCCTAGGCAGGGAACACGATCACTCCTGCACTATTTGTCAATCATTTGTACCTAAGACCTTGTACAGCCGTCTATCCACATTAAATCTCTACCTTGAGAACCAACGCCTCCGACAGTTAGTCCTTAGGATGGATCCTGCATCAGAGGCCGCACCTGAAACTTCGCGCAAGAAGGCCAAGCTTCTAGGCCTTCTTCGCCGGCTTCTCTGCTTCCCGACGCACCGCCAACTGCCAATCTAGTGGTTGTGGTGCTTGGAGGATACATCGACTGCAGCGACGTCCGCCCAAGTAAGCCGTTTCACAGTCGACAACTGGCACATCCTCAGAGCTCCCTCAAACATAGACGCCCGTCGAGGGGGAACCAGTTTTGGTGGTACCTCTGGCAGGAATCCAGACTTTGTGCTAATCTCCAGACCCGACGCCAGGCCACTCTCTACTTTCTCTCTGGCCAAAAATAAGCAGAAAGCTAAACATACCTCATGTTCTTCAGAAGTCACACCAGATTGGCAGGTCTTCACTTCCTCTCTCATGCAGGCCTTCATGGCCCTTAGGCCTTCAGCCTCAGCCACTTCCACCATGTCTCTTCTGAGCCCTAGTCCTGTCTCTGCTTCTTCCCTTCCATCCATAACCCCTCAGTTCAGGGAAGAAGAACATGACTCTTCTTTCTCTTTTTCAGAGGGGTCCATTTCTTATGTTTCCCAGATTGCCTCCCCTCAGGAATATTACTCTCTGGATGAGGAATCTGTGGAGGGGGACTCTCCCCCTGAGGATATTACTTTGGGTGAGAGCATCACCAAGATGAAGGATTACTTTAAATGGGACACTTCCCAAATGACTGACACCCAAAAAAGGTACTTTGAACTGCTGCAAATAGAATCACCCTCCCCTTCAGCAGTTCCTCCTGTTCTGCCTGCTTACTTGGATGACTTCAATGCGGCCTCTAAGGCCCCTGACTCCTTCCTCCGACCCCTAAGCATCCTGACCACTTCTATAAAGTACCAGAGGACCACAGATTCTTAGTTAAGCCATCCTTGCCAGACCCAGCTGTTATTGCCACCACGGCAGATAAGCAATCTGGACTGCTGCCCTCTGCCTCCCTACTACCTACTGACAAAGACAGTAAGTACATGAATAGGCTGGGGAAGAAGGTGTATACGTCTTCTGCTTTGGCTTTCAGAGCCATAAAGTATCAGACCCACATGACCAAGTATGCATTAGACTTGGTTTCTCAAGTCTCCTCCATGCTAGCTTCCTTGCCTGACAGTCCCAGCAAAACGGACATCTCATCCAAACTTTTCTTGGCCCAGCAGGTAGCCAGGCACTCCATAAGGTGTAGAAGCATCCGCCAGGTCTGCAGCATCTACTTCAGTCCTCAGGAGGTACTCATGGCTAAGACTCCAGAACCTCCCTGAGGACTTCAAGGCTAAAATCTTGGACGCCCCTCTGGACCACAATTTGCTGTTCAGAAAACAATCCACTGACCTTTTTAAAAATCTACAAGAAAAAAGCAAAGAACTCCAGGACATTAAGCACCTGCTGGTGTTGCCCATACCCAAGTATTATAGGAACTACCATGCTAAAGCCACGTTTGTAAGACGTATTCCACAGCCGTCCTCTTCGAGGTCCAGGAGAGGGGCCAGAAGACCTACTAACTCCTGATCCTCTGCTCCAGCACAGCAACCCAGACAGCCCTATCAGGACAGAGGAGGCCCCAGTAATGCGTGACTGCCTTGCCCACCTCCCCCTCTCAGCCCGCCTTTCTCACTGTCTTTCCCTTTGGCAATCCATCACTTCAGACCAGAGGGTCTTAAACATTATCCAAAAAGGGTA
Source organism: Protopterus annectens (assembly GCF_019279795.1). NCBI lineage: Eukaryota > Metazoa > Chordata > Ceratodontiformes > Protopteridae > Protopterus > Protopterus annectens. Next base: position 606,826,401 of record NC_056741.1, on the reverse strand, counting down.
CTTCCTATCCTGGAAAGAGAAGCCACCCAGAAGAGGCATCCCTTCCCTCACCAAAAACCAGGCCCATCTCATGCCACAAGCTCTGGCAGATCTTCTACAGCTAGGCACCATAGAGCCTGTTCCTCCAGCACAAGAAGGAAAAGGGTTTACTCTGGTCTCGTCCTGGTCCCCAAAAAAGATGGCCCCTGGAGGCCCATGTTAGATCTGCCCTTTCTAAACCTACATCTTCAGGTACCCTCCTTCAAAATGCTCTCTCTCTCCACCTTGCTGCCTCTCATTCCAGCCAAGGCCTTCATGGTCACCCTAGACCTAAATGAAGCCTACCTGCAGATACCCATCAGGAGTTCCCACAGAAAATTCCTGCATTTCTCTGGCCCTGCCTCTCATTTCCAATTTACTGCCTTGCTCTTTGGTTTACCCACAGCCACCAGAGTCTTTACAAAGTGCCTAGCCCCATGCAATTGCCTTCTGCTGAACTCAAGGGATACAAATTTACCCTTATCTGGACAACATCCTGATTCTGGCAGAGTCCAGGGATGCTCTATTAAAGCATCTACATTTCACCATGTCCCTTCTGCAAAACTTAGGATTCACCATCAACCTCCCCAAATCCTCTCTGATCCCAAGCCAGGACAAGATTTTCCTCGGCTGCAGAATCAGGACAGACACAATGAAGGACTTTTTCTCTCTCAGGATAAGGTTCTGTCTTTAACTTCCCACTTCCAGGAAGCTGTACTATCTTGAAAGGTGATGGCAAGGCATTTTATTCATCTCCTGGGTTTAATGTCAGCAACCATCCCCATGCTTCCTCTGGCAAGAATGCACTTGCGTAAGCTGCAGTGGTTCCTGAAGAACACCTGGTCCCAGCACCTACATCCCCTAGAGCAGCCCATCCCCTTCCTTCCCTGTTTGAAAATAGAAATCAACTGGTGGACCCAGCAAGTGAAATTAAACCCAGGGCTCCTACTGCAGCCCCCCCACCCCAACCCAAGTATTGCATACAGATGCCTCAGATTCAGGTTGGCGAGCAACTCTGGCCTCTTACAAGATTCATGAAAAATGGCATCCCTCTCTTCAGGCCAAACACATCAATATCAGGGAAATGACAGCAGTTTTCTTAGCTCTACAGACCTTCACCCCCCCCCCTTCTGGTTCCAGGGTTGCTCCAGATTGTCACTGACAACACCACGGTAATGTGGTATCTCAAGAAGCAAGGAGGAACAAAGGCCTAACAGCTGTGCAGTCTATCCCTGCTGATATGGGACTTAGCCTCACAGCTCAACTTAGTCCTGCAGGCGGTCTACATCCCCTCACAGGACAACCAACAAGCAGATCTCTTGAGCAGGACCTCCTCACCTCAACACGAATGGATGCTGAACAGGGAGGTGGTCTTAGACATAGTCCACTGGTGGGGAGCTCCACAAATAGACTTGTTTGCCTCCCCCCCCCAGAACAGGCAACTGCAGAACTTCTGCTCAAAAAGCCACTCCCCTCTAGCATGGAGAATGGACGCTTTCAGTATCTGTTGGGAGGGAAGTTCCTTTATGCCTTCCCCCCCATTCCCACTGATTCAGAAAGACCTCCTGAAAATTCAGAAGGAAAAAACAAAAGTCTTGTTAGTGACTCCCTACTGGCCAAGGCAACACTGGTTCCCCCTACTTCACAAACTAGCCAAGGGCAGTCAATTCAAGTTACCCTACAAGGTGGACCTACTGTCACAAGACAAAGGAACTCTCCTACACCCACAGGTGCAGATGTTGTCTCTGACTCTGTGGGTGATAAACCTTTGATTCCTTTCATACACCACTACTCGGAGGACGTCCTTTCAGTCCTAACGGTGGCAAGGAAACCTACCACCAGAAAATCTTACTTGGCTAAATGGAAAAGATTTGCAAAATGGTATCTGCAAAAGGGAATGGATCACAGCTTGGCTGAGGTTCCCCTGGTTCTAAACTACTTGTGTCAATTGATAAAAAGTGCCTTTCTTATTCTTCTGTAAAAGTACACCTCTCGGCCATATCAGCCTGCCTGCCCCTGGAACCCCCCTTGCTGGCCAGGCTCATCGTAAAGCTCTTCCTTAAAGGGGTCTTGCACATGAAACCACCTAGGAAACCTATCCCTCCATCTTGGGACCTTAACTACATCTTAGAGAAATTAACCCAACCTCCCTTTGAACCTGCCGGGCCTTCTTCCTTACAGATGTGTACATGGAAGATGGTCCTTCTGGTGACTATCACTTCAGCCAGAAGAGTGTCAGAACTGCAGGCTCTCAAATGGCCTGTCCCTCCCACACCATCTTCCACAAAGACAGGGTGTCCTTGCGAACCAACCCCTCCTTTATGCCTAAAGTGGTCAATGATCTCTTAACCCCTCCTTTATGCCTAAAGTCGTCAATGATCTCTTAACCAGTCCATTCATCTGTCCACCTTTTTTTCCCTCACCCACTAATGAAGAGGAGAGAATACTGCACTTCCTGGATGTGCACAGACAACTTAGATTCTACCTGGACAAGACGAATGCCATCAGAAAGACTAACCAGCTCTTTGTCTACTTCCACCCCAGAGACCTGGGCAAGGCAGTCTGCAAGCAAATCATTGCATGCTGGATCAGGAAAGCTATTTGGTTCTGCTACTGTCACCATGGAAAGGAACCCCCTAGGGGTATCAAGGCCCATTCCACTAGAGCTGTGGCCACCTCAAGGGCCTTCATGAAAAGTGTAGACACAGCATCCATTTTGGAAGCAGCCAGCTGAGCCACTATTCACACCTTCACCAAGCATTACAAATTGGACCAAGTCTTCAGAACTAGGACAGGACTTGCCAGGGCAATCCTGCAGAGTCTTGTAGAACCCACTGCATCTACCACCACCCTCTCATCCTCTTAAGCTGTGGTACGCTCCCACAACTAGAATACTGCAACATAGGAATAGAAGGACATAGAATAGTTGTGTAAAATCTTACCATAACCATAGATGTCCTTCTCTTCCATGTTGCAGTATTCCTTCCCGCCCACCAGTCCCCCCAGCTCTTATACTCTCCGGTTTTGCCTACATTTCAGTAGGTCTCCAAGTCACATACCTGTAAAAAACTGGCACACCTCCTGCTGGGTATTATTCTCTGCCTGCTGGCCTTCAAGTTCTGAGGATTGTGCGTGCAGATGTCACATTTAAGGCCCCTTGGTTTATGGCCCTATGTGTGGCATCCCACGCACACTACAGCAGCCAAGCTAAAGCTTTTGTGTAGAAGCCAATGTACGAGTCACCTGAGGGCAGGAAATCCCACACCTAGAATACTGCAACATGGAAGAGAAGGACATCTATGGTTATGGCAAGATTTTACACAACTATTCTTTTTCAGGTGAAAGCAGGTGCATCCTGTTCTGTAGTAAATGCTGCAAGTATATAAGAACTGATACTCGGTCCGGGGCTTTGATCTGTTATTTGTGATATAAACAGAAGACTTGTGACCAAGCTCATATCACCTACCATACAAACAGTGCCTTATTAGTCAGCCAAGTGGGTAATCCACAATTGACACAAACAGGAATAAAAAAAACTTTAGTCTGACTTCCCCACCTTCAGTACCATGCTCCTGTGAATTATCTGGATGTTTATCAGAATGCTTCATAAACATAGACACTGTGAATGTTAAGCTAGCCTCCATGAGGTATTTCCTGAGACTATTTTTACAAAGTGCATCACATGACATTCAAACTTCTGTAGCTAGGCCTTGGCACATTTAGATGAGTACCATAATTACTACATCCCCTTTTTTCTAGTTATAACTATACATTCTGTGAGGCAACATGCATTACTTGCATTGACCTTTTTAAAATTAATTTCATGACAAGTATGCCATAGGCTTTTTACATGAAGCAAGAGTTTTTTGTTGCACATGCTGAGAAAGACTTTTTAATAAAGGAATCTTTTCCAGTTCTTCGTATCATGTTCAGTTTAACTATTGCAGTGGTGGTGCTGAGGTAGCGCTGTCGCCTCACAGTAAGACGTTGTCCTGTTCGAATCTCAGTTAGAGCGTCTTCTGCCTGGAGACGTGTGAATGGGCGTACCTTCGTTGAAGGTTGTGCGTCAGGGCTAGCAACTCAGCACGTATAAATCTACTGCCAATCATTAGCGGACCGGAGTTCCGCTGTGGCGACCCCTAACCAGGAAAAGCCGAAAGACACAACAAAAAAGTACCATGTTCAGTTTATGAACTGACCATATACATGTCTGATTTATTCAGTGGTCTTACATTCTAGAGATTGTAATAGGGTTGTGCTCATTGAAAATCTAATCTTCCTTTTGGGACAGTTGTTGCTGAATGTTCATAGGCTGTTTACTTATAAAAGTACAAGTAACAATTTTAAACATTGCTTGTATAATTTTGGAAAGTTGCTTGCGTAAACCACCATGCATTTCACTGCCAAGCCTTGAACCTAGTACCCTGTGCACTACAGTCAGAGCAACATACCACTAAGCTAAAGAAGCAGCAAAATAGTTATGCTGGGAGACTTTAATAAAGATTTGCTTTCCAACAAAGACACTCATCTTACATTTTTCCCAGCTTAATTTATCCATATTATTACATCCCCATAGTATGCCACGGTGGTGCAGCGGTAGCGTTGTTGCCTCACAGTAAGAGGTTCTCCCGTTCGATTCTCAGCTGGAGTGCAGGGAGTGCCTTCTGTGTGGAGTCTGCATGTCCTCCCCGCGGTTGGGTGGGCGTTCGAAAGACATGCGTAAATGGGCGTGCCTTGGTTGAACGTCGAGCTGGCACCTCGGCATTCGTTAAAATCTACTGCCAATCATTAGCGGACCAGAGTTCCACTGTGGCGACCCCTAACCGGGAAAAGCCGACAGACAACAACATTATATCCCCACCATATATAACCTACGATGTTAAGTATTCTGTCGTAGATCTCTTTATCTTTAAAATCCCTCAAAGAATAAAATAAATCATCTATACCTAACTCTCACAGTAATTGCTTACCTAATGATGCCATCCTTTTTATCAAATCTCTGTGTCCCTTATTTAAATGAAAGTACATGTGTAACACAAGCCAAAAAAGATGATGTACTTAATAACATAGAGAGTCTAGACTGTTCTTCACTACACAGAGTAGATGACGCATTAACTGCCTATATATTTTCTACTTCCTCACGAGAATGGTGCTCGATAAATACTTCCCAACAGCAAAGAAATGATTTAAAGGAAGAAGCACCCATTGACTTAACCCTACCATAAAAAAAAAAAAAACTTATGAGGGATATGGATACATCCTGGGTAAAATAAAAATACATGAAAGTACAAGGCCACCAGTCTTTCAGTCCTTCAAGGCACAACTGCAAACTGGAAACTAAGAAAGCCAAATTGTCCTACCTGAATATAAAACTGCAAAACTCCATAGCTCAGTCTAAGCAACTCCCAAATGGAATTTAGAACATAGCCTTTTTCAGCAATAACACTTATAGAAACATGTACAGTACAACACATATAAACTGGTGGAGAGAAAATCTCTAAACGGCATTCCAGTCAAGCCACTAGCTAATCGGGTCTTGCAATTTCTCCAAGACTTACATACCCTGCCTGCCAATGCCAACCCACAAATTCACAGCCATGAGTTGTAGTCCACTACATAATCTTCATCTACTTCAGATGTGATTTCTCAGCTATCTCAAACATGATCTCTCCTTTTTACTTCAGAAAAACAAACACTAAATCAGTCCAAAATCTACTACAAGCTTTAAACACCAAATACAACCCCACCTAAAAAGCTTATACCGTGCCCTCTTTAGATGTGTGAATGCCACCTATCTAAACCTCCAGCACCACAGGTTGAATTGTCCCTTAATTAAAACACTGACAAATAAAGTTCCAAAAATTCCAATTACTTACTATGCTTGAAATTTATAGACTATATTCATTCTTTATCCTACCACTGAGATATTTGAAAGACTCATTTATGCTCAAACACATGACCTTCTTAGTATATGCCACCTACTAATCAATGATCAACATAATTTCAGTGATGGGGGACAATACCGTGACTACCATCTACGCATTATGAGGTAGATTTTTCTTCTCAATGAAAAAAGGCTGACTGATGGAAGTTACATTTGTGGACCTTTGCAGGGGATTTGGAAATGGTGAACGTCAAACAGTAATACATAAGCTTAATAACACTGTATATGGTGTTAACACAATCCACTGGTTTCAAAACTACTTAACAGAACATCCATACTACTGAAACTAAGTCTACATAATAGAATTGACTCGTTCTTTGCAGGAGTCTCTCCGTGGTCTATAAAAATTCTCATATTATTTCCCTATTTATTAAATTCATTACTGTATGCATCCTTCCAACTTAAAAACAAACACACACACACACGCACGCATGCACACACGTGCACACACACACACACGCGCACACTGTGCAGCTTACTCACTTGTCTGTCAGTACAGACTCCATCCTACGTCCTAAGCGGAGGCTTCCGAAAAGAAATCCTTCTCTGATAAGCCAGCAGCTAATTAAATTAAAACCGTCCTTTCCTGTTCGCAAAAGCCCAGAAATATGTGTGCCGCGAGCTGACGTCATCGGCACAAATTAAATAATAAAGAAGAAACAGTTGGGAGGTATGATCTGCAAAAGTGTGGGGGCTCCCCTCCCCCCTCGCTCTATGGTTCAGGCGCTCATGGATTCCCTGTATTCCAAACCAACAAGATGACAATCCTGAAAGCTAAATCTCTTTCTTGTAAGATTTTTTTACTTTTGGGTTAGTTCTCTCCACTTGTTCATTAGACTGTAGCAATTGTTTACTGGGCATTATATATTTGAATACCTATGGATAAAAGGGTGAAATTGGTATGTTTGTTCATACTAGGATTTAGTAAATGTACGTAGCCAAATCCCTGTTTACTCGTATATTTTAGCTTTGGTTTATTGTGACTGGCCAGATTAAATAATAAGGAAATTTTGTCATAACCCCGAAGGCTCAGTAGTATTATAATCAGTGTATATAAAGAAGTGAGATTGTAGTTTGGTGTTTTTATTTCATGGTACCATATATATTTGCTTGGAATGGTTGCTATGTATCCAAAATACCCCTCATGCACATATCTTCTAAATTCCTGACTTATTTACATATTGTGGACAATTGTCAGACATGACAGAGTCAGGTATCCCTTGTTTCAAAAGTATAGACTTTACTATACTAACTGTAATTGTACCTTTGCTGTATCTATCAGATTGATAATTTATTATTACTTTGAATGGATACCAATACATATAATATACAAGGGTTCTATAAGTAGGAACATATTTGTACTGTGTTGTACGCTGGATCTGGTACCAGGTGTGCTGCCATTTCTTCATTTGAATTGTTGTGGTGTGCATTACTTTGCAGTATTTACTTTGCTTGAGTTGGCATTCTTGGCCAATGCATTATTACTGTTTTTTGTATTTTACTATTATTTGTGAATTTGTTAACCAGGGTAGGACACTGATCCACATGGATGATTTTAAGGTTCAGCCCTGGTGCAAGTTTACACCAAAAAGGAGGTTTACATAAAAGAGAGATGAGAATACGCACAAAAATGTGAAGCACATTACAAATAGCATAATTCTTTCAGTAACTGCATTTCCAAGTCAGTGAGAGTACATCTTTGGAACAATTTTACTTTTTTCAGTCCTTGGCAACTGCAGAATTACTAAAGAATGTCTAACAATTCTTTGTGCTTCTGTAGTAAATATGTTCTGCTTTACGTGTGTTCTCTATGAAATTTCTTGCTTCGGTCACTTTGTGTTTCTGTAAGTTGGGTAATACTAATTACAGTTTTGCTGGCTCCTTGCAAGAAGAAATCAGACATTATGAATATGCTTTGCAATAGGTATGTTCTGTCTGCTTTACCATGGTCATTTTTATGGAATTTCTCACATCCATGCACCATTATGATTGATTATCTTTTTTGTGCACCTGATTTGCTGCCAGTTTATAGACATGTAATCTCTTTGCTTGTAAAATCATAACTCCATTCTGACAGGCATTTGCTTGTAACACATATGGCCTTATTCACATATTTTTTTTTTAAATTGGATCTTATCTCCGCGGGCCTTTACTGAAAGTGGACATATATCCAGTTGGAATAGCCCGGTCAACAAATGTAAAATAAATAAGTAAAATATATCTACTTCTGGATGTAGATTATTTTTGTATTTGAACACTTTTTTTCTATTAATGACCCCATTAGCAGGGTACTATTTGTTCGTTTAGCTTTTCTAGAGGTATAGTTACCTCAGACGTATTAGGTACAAACTTTGCATTAAACTGAATTATTCTAGAAACCTGCCATGCTTGTCTCTTCTGACTTTGGCATTTACACCATTGCCCTGACATCTTTTAGACTCCTGAGTTATCTTGAAGTTATACTACCCTAACTTGTTCAGCATCTGTATTAGTCTCTCTTTAATACTGTTCTTGTATCTGATAACACACTAATAATTCACCTGTTAATGTTTGAAGCACTTTCCAAGCCTCCCATCACATGTGCAGCAGCTCTTCAGAATACCCTTTCTGCTGATAGTCACAGACAGAAATATGAGAAATATGTACCTTCCTGATTGTGTATTAAATGTTGACAATGGGGCTTTCTTCGTCTAGTTTTATTGGATAGGGTCATTGATTTACATCATTTAATTTAAGCCGTGGTGGTACAGCGGTAGCATTGTTGCCTCACAGCAAGAGGTTCTCCTGTTTGATTCTCGGCTGGAGTGCCTTCTGTGTGGAGTCTGCATGTCCTCCCCGCAGTCGAGTGGCCTCCGAATGACATGTGTGAATGGGCGTGCCTTCGCTGAAGGTTGGGCGTCAGGCTGGCAACTCGGCACCATAAAAATCTACTGCCAGTCATTAGCAGACCGGAGTTCTGCTGTGGCGACCCCTAACCGGGAAAAGCCGAAAAGACAAACAGCAACTGAAAATAATTTAGTGCATGACATTTGACAAAAAGGCTAAACAGCAACTGAAAATAATTTAGTGCATGACATTTGATAAAAAGGCTAAAAAATAGTTGAATCTCAAGATAAATGGAATTTGTTGTTTTTGAACATCCAGACTGCATAAGCATCACCACAGAGAGTGACTGAGAGAGAGACAGTTTGCTGTCTAAATTGCTGCAGAAGCGCATAACCATTGCCACAGAGACAGATACTGCTGAAAACTTGTCATAAAAACATGTACAAAACTGAAGATGTAATAAAAGTCTACTACCAAGCTGATGGTGCAATAAAGTCTCAAAAATGTTAACTGCGGACTCAGCAAGTTCTACCTTTATGTCTCTAAAGAATCATCAGGATGAGAGCATCAAGGAGATTCGTCTAAGTAGGAAACTGTCATTGGCAGTGCTGCAAGCCTTCATTCCATCTTCCATCAGTCTCCAGTGTGTTTGTAGTTGCAACTCAACATCAACTGCAAGCTACCAATGTTTTCCTATACCTAGATGACTAGCTGCTAGCTCTCCTTCATTTCGGACCTTAACTGTCCCTATGGAGTTTGTAATCAAACCATTACACTCTTCTTCAGGGTATGGTAAACCTTGTGAAGTCAAATGTCCACTCTTTCCAGCTGCAGTTTTGCAATGTTCATTGACAGTCATGTCTACCAGTGGAGCAGGTACTGCAAGATTGCAGCTCACCTGTGCCTGAAACTCTGAGATTAATGGCAACATCATTTCCAGTAGTACCTAATGCCAAACTGTGCATGAAGGTGCTGCAGTAACCATTCAGGTACCAGTTTCCCTGCCCTTGATGGAGTGTTAATTGGATAAGGTTACAGCTGATCAAATGCACTTTCACAAGGTGCAGTTTATCATTTTCTTTCACAGGAATCACTGCTGGCATGGTTTATATCTGTTGTAGCCAAGACTGAGTTTATTTTTAGCCTTTCATTCTTCTCTGCAGCTGTACAACTGTGGAGATGTCATATTTAAGTAAGGGTGTGTGGGAGAATGGGAGTGCCGTCCTGGAAAAACACGATGTGAAGTTGTTAAATCTCGACGTTTATTCTCACTGATGGGTTCGGAGCTGATCCTCTGCTCTGACACGGCCATTAGCAAAGCTCAAGGTTTGCCAGTAGCTCGAGACCAAGCCCCTTGTCTCATGCTGCATTGCTGGAATTACCTCAGATCTAGTTTGCCACAGCACAGATCTCTGTGTTCCAGATAGCTCGGACCAATTTTATTGGAAAGATTCGTCTATTTGCAAGTTTTAAAAACTTTTTCTTGACTTTCATTCTTGTTAGGATAGTCTATATATATATATATATATATATATATATATATATATATATATATTTAGATAAGTGCCCTGTGTTGGCTTCGTTTTTTCTATAGAAGTGTTTCTCCTTAGCAGTTGGCCTTGTATTTAATTAAATTCTTAATCAGTAATTAGTTAAATAGTTGCTTTGAGTGTTTTTTTTCCCATTTGTTTAAATTTGTCCAAATTTAAAAGGATGTCTGATGAGAAAGAGAAGCCACATCCTAAATCTGGCTTCAAAAAATGTCCAGATTGTGGACAAAAAATGTCAGTCACAGACGGGCATGTTCAGTGTGTTTGTCTGGGGGCATTACACCTCCAAGACTCTTGTAGCATCTGTCACTCCTTCTCTTCCAGGGTACCTTTAGAGAGGAGGAGGAAATTGGTGGATAGGGGGTCTACTACAGCACCCCTTCTTGGAAGCAATGGGTGACCAGGATGGTGCTAGTAAATCCTCTAAGTCATCCAAGTCTTCAGGTGACTCCAAGTTATCGAAAAAGGCTAAGAAAATGGAGGGTGTAGGGTCATCGGTTCCACTACCTTCAGAACCGAGTGCCCCTTCTGTTGGAGCCAGCTCACAGCTTTGGAGCCGGCTGGTTTCTGAGATTCCTTTATCTCCTCTGCTCCAATCAGCACCCTCAGTGCACTCCTCAAAGTCTTCTGTCAGCCTCTCGGATCTGGATATGGACCGGTTGGTGCAGAAGCTTTTACGGGCACCAGGCCTTGCCAAATTGTTGTCTGCTCCGATGCTTTCATCGGAACCGAAGACTATTAATCCGGACTTGACTGCTCCTCCTCTGAGCTGGACTGGACTTTTGGAGGCAGAGGAGGCCGACCTGATGGTTGTTGAGACTGTGGAGCCAAGACCTGCTCCGGTGTTATCGGTTCCATTTACTCAGATGTCCTCTTCGCCGACTGGGGACTCTAGGTGCCGACACTCTCCTGTCGGGTCCGAAGAGGATACTCATACCGATTTGTTGGTGCCTGCTCTTCCTCTCGGGGCTTCGGCTTGGATGAGCTCCGTTCCTACCTCGGGCTCGGTGCCCATGGCCTCGGTGTGGGAGGATCGGACGGTCCCTTCGGATCCGTCTACCCCTTCTTGTCGGAGTCATGGTGCGTTCGATGCCATGAGGAGAGTCCAGTCTCCAAAGACATCAGCATCAGGTCTGGCTTCCTCCTCCCCTCAAGCACCTGTGTCCGCTCCTGCTTCTACTGGTCAGCCCAAGCATAGAGACCCTGAGCCTCAAATAGCCCCACAGGGCACCTCCTGCTCTTCTGAGACCTCCGCAGAAGCCCCCACTGAGGAGGTACCCAGGAAGAGACTGTGCAAGAGGAGGCACTTGGACTCCCCACAGGAGTCTTTGACATCTGACACTGACTTGGATGAGTCAGAAGGGTCCCCTCGATCCCCCTCTAAGGATATCTCCTTTGCGGAGATATTAGAGATCCTTAATCAGAGGGGTGGTTGGCAGTCCAAAAGCCCTACTGAGGACGAGTCAGTGTTTTTGAAGGCTTTTGGGTCTCAACCTTCCACCTCTTGAATGTCTCCACCTTACGATGAGCTCATGAAGCTGATCTCTCATAAGGTGTGTGAGTCTCCGGAGGCCATGGAACCTGTCCCTCGGAAGCCAAATAAGTTCATCTCTGCCCCTGTGGACAAAGCTTTTTTGACTAAGGGAGTACCTGTTGATGCCATGGTGGTGGCGGCAGCCACCAAAAAGGAAGCGCCTGAGACGTCATCTATCCATCCTCCTAACAGAGATTTCAGGATCATGGATAGATATGGGAAATGCATGTTTAGTTCAGCAACTTTTTCCCTTCGATCACTGAACTATTTAACCCATTTTACCAGACTACAAAGGGAACTTCTGAAAGAGCTAGGAGATGCTCTCCAGGGTACAGTAGCTGCAGGGGTTGCCGACAAAGTTAATACCCAGCTCGCTACCCTAAACTCGATTGTGAACTCGTCCATGTGTCTCATATCTTACGCAGCTGATGGTGCGAGTAGTGCTGCTAGTTCAGGCATTGCTCTGCATAGACAAGCCTGAATGCTTCTCTTTTCCTTTGCGGAGCCTTTCAAGTCTTCATTTATCAACACCCCATTTGATGGCTCATCCCTGTTTGGGCCCAAGGTAAAGGAAACTCTAACCAGGTGTGAGCAGGAAGGAAAGACTCTATCTGCCGTTGGAGTCCATTTTTCTACCCCTACTCGGCCCTATCCCAAGTACCCTAAGGGCGGAAAGATGTGGTTCTGAAAAGCCCAAGGAGCCTTTTAGGACACACGTGGTGAAACCCCCTCTAGAGGCAGAGGTGGGGGTTATAATGGAAGATGCTGCCCACACGGCAGGGGGGGGGGTCTGCAACAGCAGGGTGACAGAGGCCAATTCTCTAGTCAGCCTTACCAGCGCTCCTGAAAGGAGACCCGGCTGTCCGGCTCTGGAGGCAGTCAGGGGTCGCTTATCTATGTACCCAGAAGCCTGGCTAAGCATAACATCCGATACCTGGGTACAAAGCATAATTTCCAGAGGGTATTTCATACCATTCTCTTCCCCTCCCACTCCTGTCAACAGAATCCTGGATGCTCCACCCAGTCTCAGGGAACAAGGAACTATAGATGTCCACAAGTTGCTAGAAAAAAAGAGTCATCCAGCCAGTCCCAGCAGACCAAACAGGATTCTGAACTTACTCAAGATTATTTTTGGTTCGAAAGAAAACAGGGGACTGGAGACCTATCTTGGACCTCAGCAGACTCAACCAATTTGTAAAAAAAAAAGAAGTTCCGAATGGTAACGCTTCAGGCCATTCTTCCCTTTTTAGGGAAAGGCGATTGGATGTGCTCCATCGATCCCAAGGAAGCGTACTACCACATGAAGATGGACAGACACTCCAGAGATCACCTGCATTTCCGGCTGGGAGTCAATCACTACCAGTTTCGAGCCCTGCCCTTTGGTCTCACTACAGCCCCCAGAGTGTTCACCAAATGCATGGCAGTGGTCATAGCTCACCTGAGGCATCTAGGATTCCAGGTGTTTCCATACCTGGATGATTGGCTCCTTACCGCCACCACCAGGCATCAATTGATTCAGGCAACAGAATCTACTCTGACACTCTGCAACCACTTAGGCATTACAGTCAACTTCGAAAAGTCTGCCTTGTCGCCATCACAGCATACTGTCCTTATAGGAGCAGAGTTAGATATCTCAACCATCACTCTACGTCTTCCAGTCGAAAGGGTTTCACTTCTTCACCAACACGTCAACTCATTGTTGTCGAAGAACAGAGCTACAGCCGCAGAGGTCTTGAAGCTACTAGGTTTGATGGCAGCAATTCTAGCCATTCTACTCGCAAGGATGCATAGGCGAACTCTTCAATGGCTTCTGTTCGCTCAATGGTCTTACCAGAAATTGCCAATGAACCATATGATTCTCATCACAAACTCTTGCAAGCGGGACCTTCGGTGGTGGTTGACGTCTCTTCATGTCACAATAGGACGACCCCTTTGTGTGTGTCCCCAGTAGCCACTGTGACCACGGACGCTTCCCTGATAGGGTGGGGGAGGGGCATTTTCAGGGAAAGACTGCCCAAGGCACATAGACGGATCAAGAGTCACATCTGCATATCAATGTTCTGGAGTTGAGAGCAGTACTTCTGGCGTTGCAGTACTGTCAGGACTCTCTTCCTCTAGGGACAATTGCAATTCAGACAGACAACATGTCAGTGGTCTGGTACTTGAACAAACAGGGTGGAACCAAGTCTTACCCCCTTTGTCGAGAAGCCCTCAGAGTATGGCAATGGGCTGTGTCATCCCAGCGTTTTCTGTTAGCAATGCACATCCTGGGAAAATCCAACGTGATGGCAGACAAGCTGAGCAGGGTAATCTTGTTGCCTCATGAGTGGTCTCTCAACCAACAAGTTGCGGACATGATTTTCCGCAAATGGGGCCAGCCTTGCTGCAACCTTTTTGCCAGTCACATCAATACCAAATGCAGAAGCTTTGCCCTAATACCACCTTCGGGACATCTCCCTAGAGACGCACTCGTACACGATTGGCCTCCAGGTCTCCTATATGCATTCCCTCCAATTCCATTGATACTCAGGTTTTTACAGAAAGCAAAGTCGCTGGGAAGGACTGTTATTCTTATAGCCCCCCATTGGCCTTAACAGCTTTGGTTCCCTTTTCTTCACCATCATCTGCTGGAGGATCCATGGATCCTGGACCCAGTTCCAGACGAACTGACACACCCGTCAGGGGGACCTCCATCCTTCACTGCAGTCTCTAAAGCTGACTGCTTGGCTGATCCACTTCTCAAATAGCCAGGCTTCATTCACTCTTAGATGACACAAGACTAATTCTATTGTCTTCTCATAAGCCATCCACCAGAAAACTGTATTGCAGTAAGTGGAAAAGGTTGTCCATTTGGGCCAGCATACAAAAAATTGACCATTTCCGAGCTCCTTTGTCATCCATTATAGAGTTTTTGACAATGATTTTTAAGGAAGGAGCAGCAGCTGCCACAGTTCGGGTTCATTTAGCCGCCATATCTAATTTCCACCTTGGATTGGATGGGTTAAATATTATGGCCAATAAGTTAACTAAGGATGTTAAGTTGTCTATCTCGCCTTCATTCTTGCTGGATGGGTTCGGAGCCGACCTCGGCTCCGACTCGGCCACTCTAAAAGCTTGAGAGTTGGTTCCACCGGCTCGAGGCTCCCCTTATATCCCACAATGCTAGGCGTGAGTTACCCCGATCTCGTTTGCCGCTACAGCGATCGAGGTGTTGGTTTTCTACCGGCTTCTTGGTAAGTGTATTTTCAGTAAAGTTAGGATACTTAAACCCCTATATTTTTAAGTTTAACTACTTTTTCCCTTAGTTTAGTGGATTTCTACCCCTTTTTTCATAAAATCCCGTTTCTTTCCCACAAGAACTTAAAAGTTCTCCCTCGGGCCTTCAGGCCTTCCCCCATTCCCTAGTGGTGTGTGTGTGTTGCTCTTAATTAAAACTTTTTGTTAGTTGTTTTATTTTTGAGTTTTAAAAATAAGATAAAGTGTAATCAGTGTGTCTGACTGAGTGTGTGTGGTTACACTTTCTTGTTCTAGGATGTCTAAAGACACAAAGGTCTCAGGCTTCAAGAAGTGTGATGCGTGCTGTCAGAAAATGTCTCTGACAGACGGTCACACTTCTTGTGTCTACTGCCTGGGGCCTTTGCACCTGCAGGACTCCTGTGCTGTATGCCACGGCTTCAGTCCCAGGGTCCTGCAGGAAAGAAAGAACAAATTGATCCTAAGGGGTCTACTTAAGCCTGAGGATTCCCTTTCTGTCTCTGGGAAGCCCTCCAAGGCTTCTAGGTCCTCGGCTCCAGCTGCTGAGCCGAGACCTAAGGCTACTAAACCTACATCTGCATCGGCTCCGGCTGGAGCCGATGAGTCTACAGCTTCTGTGGTTCCCTCGGCTCCGGCTGGAGCCGAGGTATTAGAAATCCCCTTGTCGGCTCCGACCAGACCTTCGGAGCCGACATCTAGGAAGAGATCTAGGTCACCATCCCTTGGCTCCATTCATTCGGCTCCAGCATCTCCTCTGCTGTCTGAACGGAGCCATAAATCTCACTCCTCTAGGTCATCGAGGCTGTCAGATCATGACCTTCAGAGGGTAGTGAGTCGACTTCTTAAGTCCGAGGCACTGGCCCAAATGCTTCAGAGCCCGACTCATCAGTCGATGCCTGTCCCTGTCCATCAATATGTTCCTCCTCCGACTCCGTTGAGCTCGGAGCGTGTCGGAACCGAGACTGTGGTAGCGTCGGAGCCGATACAGATGTCTTCGGCTCCGTCGTCGGCTCCGATTTCTTCTTTCGAAGAATCTCGGCGCCGGACTTCCCTCATCGGCTCCGAGGGGGTGAGTGGCATCGGACCCTTGTCCGACCCCGCTCTTCCTCTCGGAGCTTGGCGCTGGTGAGTTCGGCTCCGACATCGGCCTTGGAGCCATCACTGTTGGTGCCGAGGAGGTTCTCAGCTTCTCGGGCGGGACCTCTGGCTTTGCCTGACAGGGGTGCGTTCGAGGTCATGCGGAGTGTGTTAGAGCCTGGCTCTACTCCACAGTCGGCTCCGTCCGCCCCTCCCTCTACGGTGCCTCAGGTCAAGTCGACTCACTCCCTCATCCCGGACCGCAGAGAGCCAGCTCCTCAGGAACCCCTGTGGGATCTCATCCTCTTCCGAGGCCTCTCCAGATTTGGCAGAGGAGCCCCCTCGGAAGAGGAAGTGTAAGAGGAAACACATTGACTCACCTGAGTCCATCACATCTGACACAGATTTAGAGGATTCCGAGGGTTCCCCCCGTTCCCCTTCTGAAGATGTCTCCTTTGCAGACATTCTAGAAATCCTCAAACAGGGGAAATTGGCCAGCCCTCAACCCTTCGGAGGATGAATCTGTGTACCTTGAGGCGTTTGGCTCTCGTCCTTCCACCTCCTGGGTGTCTCCCCCCTTTGACCCCCTCATGCAGGTGGTAGCTAAAAGGCATGGACGGCTCCTGATTCAGTGGACCCCACTCCCAGGAGACCCTCAAAATTCATAACGGCACCAGCAGACAAACAGTTCTTGACAAAAGGGGTTTCTGTGGATGCTATGGTGGTTGCTGCTGCCACTAAGAAGGAACTAGCTGATCCTTCAGTACCTGTCCATCCACCTAACAAGGAATCTAGGTCCATGGACAGATACGGGAAGCGGATGTTCTCGTCAGCGACATTTGCTATCGTTAAGCTGAACTACCTGTGCCATTTTACTCGTCTTCAAAGGGACTTGATCAAAGAAGCGAGTGACATGTTGAAGGACCCTACAGCTGCGGGTTTTCAAGATAAGATGAACACTCAGCTGGCTACCCTGAACTCCATAGCTAACTCCTCCATGCGCCTCCTTTCTTATGCGGCTGATGGAGCGAGCAGGGCCACAGGGACAGGTGTGGCCTTACGTAGGCATGCCTGGATGCGGCTATGCAATTTTGCGGACCCCTTCAAAACGTCTTTCACTAATTCCCCGTTCGATGGATCATCTCTCTTTGGTCCTCAAGTGAAAGAAACCTTGACTAGGTGCGAGACTGATGGCAAGACTCTTTCTGCCGTCAGAGTCCGTTTTCTACTCCTTCTAGGCCTTACCCCAAAGGCCAGAAAAGTGGGAAAATGTGGTTCCGTAAACAATCTCAAGGGACTTCACCTGTCGCACAAAGTCGGTTCCCCGCCAGAGGCAGAGGCGGGAATAACAATGGTAGACGTCGCCCTCGAGGCAGGGGGGCTCCGCAGAACCAGGGCAATCGAGAAGCCTTCTCTGATAAGCCCTTTCAGCATCCCTGAGGTGTTGCCCGACTGCCCACCTTCGGAGGCAGTCGGGGGAAGATTGTCACTGTACCCAGAAGCCTGGCTATCCCTGACTCAAGACAAATGGGTACAGTCCGTCATTTCCGAAGGCTATTCTATTCCCTTTCTTCGCATTCCAAACCAATCAAAAAAATCCCTTCCAGATGTTCCACCCGCTCAAAGGGATCTAGCGGTTTTGGAAATTTCAAAGCTGCTTACGAAAAGAGCAATTCAGCCAGTTCCAGCAGACCAGCAAGGATCCGGAATCTACTCAAGGTTCTTTTTAGTTCCAAAGAAAACAGGGGACTGGAGACCAATTTTGGATCTCAGTATCTTGAACAGATCAGTCAAGAAAACAAGATTTCGGATGGTCACGCTGCAGTCCATCCTTCCCCTATTGGGAAAAGGAAACTGGATGTGCTCTATAGACCTTCAGGATGCGTGCTATCACATAAAAATGAACAGACGCTCCAGAAGATTCCTCCGCTTCAGGCTGGGAACCAGTCACTTTCAATTCAGGGCCCTGCCCTTTGGTCTCACCACTGCGCCCCGGGTGTTTACCAAATGCATGGCAGTGGTAGCTTCTCACCTGAGACGACAAGGATTCCAGGTGTTTCCATATTTGGACGACTGGCTCCTCACAGCTCCCACCAAGCATCTCCTTCTGATGGCCAGGGATTACACTTTTCGCATTTGTCAAAAGTTAGGCATTTCAATAAATTGCGAAAAGTCTGTTTTGTCGCCTTGTACTATTACCTTCATAGGCGCAAATCTAGACACAGTAGACATGTCAGCGAGACTAACAGATCAGAGAATAACAGACATACACAAACTGGTCTCACTCCTGTTCAACAACAACAGAATCAAAGCCAGGTTAGTTCTGAAAGTGTTGGGAATTATGGCTGCCATACCTCTGCTTCCATTAGCCAGATTCCACATGCGAATCCTTCAATGGATGCTCTTTACACAATGGTCATACCAGCAACTTCCAGTGTCCCACACCATTATGATCACGCAGGCGTGCAGAAATCATCTCATGTGGTGGATGTCTTCCCCTCAGCTCTTGTTGGGAAGACCCTTTGTTCCTCCCCCTCCGGTTGCTACTCTGACAACGGACGCCTCCCTGATCGGGTGGGGGGGGCATTATCAGGGCAGGACGGTCCAGGGCACATGGCAACCAGACGAATGCCACTTGCACATAAATGTTCTGGAGATGAGAGCAGTGCTTTTAGCGTTGCAAGCCCTTCAAGACTCTCTTCCCTTGGGAACGATTGCAATCCAGACAGACAATATGTCTGTAGTGTGGTACATCAACAAACAAGGCGGAACCAGGTCCTACCCCCTGTGTCGAGAAGCACTCAGATTGTGGCAATGGGCGATTTCTTCTCAGCGGTTTCTGATAGCAATGCACATCCCCGGGAAGTCCAATCAAATTGCGGACAAGTTGAGCAGAGCTATCCTCATGCCTCACAAGTGGTCTCTGAAAGACTCTGTTGTGAGAGAAATCTTTCTCAAGTGGGGTCAGCCTTGCTGCGATCCTTTTGCTACTCCCCAAAACAGCAAGTGCAGAGATTATTTCACTCTATTCCCTTTACCAGGCCAACCCAGCAGAGACGCTCTAGTCCAAGTTTGGCCCCGGGGACTTCTGTATGCATTTCCTCCCTTCCCACTAATCTCTCAAGTGATACAGAAAGCTATCGCTCAGAAGGCCTCGTTGATCCTCATTGCTCCTTACTGGCCTCGACAGGTGTGGTTCCCCTTTCTACATCAATTTCTATTGGAGCGACCTTGGCATCTGGACCTAGTTCCAGATCTGTTGATCCATCAGTTGGGTCAGTTTCATCGCTCCCTCCCCTCTCTGAACCTCACTGCTTGGTTCCTCCAGTTCCAACCTTAGCCAGGCTTCCTCAATTATCTCACTCCGTTCGAGATATTTTGATAGCTTCCCATAAATCTTCCACTCGGAAGATTTATTTGAGTAAGTGGAAACGCTTCACATATTGGGCTCAAGGAAGGGACATAGATCCTTTCACTGCTTCCATCCAAATAGTCCTTGATTTTCTAGCTGAACTCTTCCATGCAGGTTCATCTCCTTCTACTCTTAAAGTTCAATTGGCAGCTATTTCTAACTTTCATGTGGGTATTTCTGAGTCTGCCTTAATGTCCCACAAGCTTTGCAAGGCCTTTTTGAAAGGAGTTTTTCTTCTCAGACCTCCTATAAGAAATCCTCCTTCTCCTTGGGATCTAAATTTAGCTCTTCTTTGATTCTTCCCCCTTTCGAACCTGCAGCCTCCTGTTCTTTAAAATTGCTATCATGGAAGACACTCTTTCTGGTAGCTATTACTTCAGCTAGAAGAGTTTCAGAACTTCATGCACTCAGCTGTCGACCTCCTTATCTATTGTTCCATAAGGACAGGGTATCCTTACGAACCAACCCGTCCTTTTTGCCTAAGGTAGTCTCGACGTCAAACCTAAATCAAAGCATTGACCTCCCTGTCTTTTTTCCAGATTATTCCAATAGGTCTGAACAAAAATTACACTGGCTAGATGTTCATCGTCAATTGAGGTACTATTTAGATGGAACAAAACAATTCAGAAAATCTGACCAGCTGTTTGTTTCCTATGCAGAAGGCAGAAAGGGACTTTCAGTTTCAAAGGTATCATTATCTAGATGGCTAACATCTCTGATTTCCCTTGTTTATGAAATTAGACACCAAAAGCTGCCTAACAAACCTAAGGCGCATTCTACCAGAGCTTTGGCTACTTCTGCCTTCCAAGACAGACTGCCTATTGACACCATTTGTGCAGCGGCTACTTGGGCTACTCCTCACACTTTCATTTCTCATTATAAGTTGGATTTAGCTTCTAGGCATAGAGCTAACTTTGGTTTCACTGTTCTCAAGAGTCTGTTCCGTTAGGCCACCCGGGACAAGGTGCTAGGGACGAGGTCCCATCCAGCAAGAATGAAGGCGAGATAGACAACTTAACATAAAGAAGTTATGTTCTTACCATAACGTTCCATGTTAGTTGTCTTCTTCTCGCCTTCTTCTTGCGTCCCACCCTCCTTCCCCCTGGCCTGGACAGACCTAGAGGAGTTTTGATTGTGACCTCTCTTTCTACCACCTCTGTACTTTAGGTATATGCTCTGCTGTGCATATTTCCTGGATCAGGATGTAGGTCACCCTTCTCTTCTCCCTTATTTATAGAGGTGGACTTTGTTACTAGTTATTCTATTACTATTATAGGCTGGGCCTAGCTTACAAACGAGATCTGAGGTAACTCACGCCTAGCATTGTGGGATATAAGGGGAGCCTCGAGCCGGTGGAACCAACTCTCGAGCTTTTAGAGTGGCAGTCGGGCCGAGGTTGGCTCCGAACCCATCCAGCAAGAAGAAGGCGAGAAGAAGACAACTAACATGGAACGTTATGGTAAGAACATAACTTCTTTTTTTTCTCAAAGGTGTGTTTCACATGAGGCCTCCTGTCAAAACCCCTTATTCTCCTTGTAATTTGAATTTTATGCTATTTCAAATAATTCTTCCCCCTTTTGAACCAGCATCATCTTGTGATCTCAAATTTTTGTCCTGGAAAACTATTTTTCTAGTGGCCATTACTTCTGCCCGCAGAGTGTCAGAACTTCAAGCATTATCTATCAGACCTCCTTATATGATTTTCCATGCTGATAGAGTATCTCTCAGAACAAACCCCTCCTTTTTGCCTAAAGTCTGATTTGAGTCTAATATCAATCAGGTCATTGAGTTGCCAGTCATTTTTCCCAACCATTCCAACAAATTAGAATACATGCTGCACAAACTTGACATGCACAGACAGCTCAGATTTTATCTTGATAGAACTAAGGATATTAGGAAATCAGATCAACTTTTTGTATCTTTTTAGGATTCCAGAAAAGGTAGACCAGTGGCTAAAACAACCCTTTCAAAATGGTTATCAGATTGTATCTCATTTGTTCATGTAACTGCTAACATACCCTTGCCACACAAAGTAAAGGCTCATTCAACCAGAGCCATTTCTACGTCTTTTGCTTTTCAAGCCAAATTGCTCCTTGATAACATTTGTGCTAGCCACTTGGTGTAAGCCTCATACTTTTATCACTCATTACAAAGTGGATAAGGCTTCCAGGGACAGGTCTTCTTTTGATTCTACGGTCCTGAAAAATGTACTCCCGTGAGCCACCCAGGATTGCGGGTGCTAGGGACGCTACCCATCAGTGAGAATAAATGGCGAGATTTAACAACTTCACATAAAGAAGTTATGTACTCACCATAACATTCCATGTGAGTTGTTTATCTCGCCTTTATTCTCATGTCCCTCCCTCCATCCCCCTCCTGGCTGACAGTTGACCCTAGAGGCTAGTATCATCCTGGTTGTTCAATACTTCTTCTTCCTTCTTGGGGAGTGCACCCTTTACAGGGTTATATATACACACAGCAAACAAACTCTGAAGTAATACCAGCAGTGCATCATGGGATAAGGGGCTTGGTCTCGAGCTACTGGCAAACCTTGAGCTTTGCTAAAGGCCGTGTCGGAGCCGAGGATCGGCTCCAAACCCATCAGTGAGAATAAAGGCTAGATAAACAACTCACATGGAACGTTATGGTGAGTACATAACTTTTTTTTTTTTTTGTATTCCAGGCAAAGCTTTGACCAATTTGTTTTATCCACTTGACCTTTGACATTTTTGTCTCTGCAGGATGTAGTGGAGCCCTCATGGTCCAGCAGTCCCAGATAATCGGACCTTGTGTCACACCAGAGTAAAATATCCAGGGCCTGCAAATGGCACCTTCAGTGGTGGATGGATATCACCAATCTTACCACTGAGAAGTAACTTGGAAGTTGTTCTGTTTGAGGAAAGCTATGCGCTGACCTATGTGCATCTCGCAGCAGTAATTTTCCTTTCATTCCCTTTCAAGGGGATGCCTCAGGGATGCTCTGGACTAGAAATGGTTCTCTAGTTTGACTTTTCCACATTTCCTTTGGTGATTACTTTCATCCATAAATTCAAATTACACAAAGCGCAGTTCATTCTATCTGTTTACTGTCTGTAAGAGATTTGTTTCCCAGTGTTTCTACTTAATCTGCTGGAGAAGCCCCTAAGATTATATATCATTAGGCAAACCTCATCTAGCCATTTAGCCCCTCACCCCAGGCTGGATGCTTGGCTTCTCCAAGTCAGTCAGCCACCAATAATAAGCCCTTGTCTTCCTCTTAAGCTTTTCAAATTATCTCTTCCTGTCTGAAACTGAATACTGAAAAGTCATATAGAAATAAGAGGGCTAATTTCTCTATATGTGCCACAACCAGATAAGGAGATACATTTTCTGTCTGTCATAAATTATCTTGGAGATTTTCACTTTCAGGCTGAGTTACTTCTCCCTCAAGGTAGATTCAGAAGATATTTCTAATGTTCATGGTGGCTTGCACCCTTACTCACTGATGTTGCTTAAGGTTTCCAAAGCTTTCCTAAAGATCATTCCTTCTCAAATATTCTCAGTGAAATCCTATGCCTCCCAAGGATTTGTACTTTGTTACAAAAGTTTACTTTATTGTAATTCAAACCAGCAAGCACAGTTCTGTTAAAATACATGGTTTTGAAAGAATTTGTAATGCCAAGTAATGCCTGCCGGAAGAATTTCTGAAATGCTTGTTCTGCTTTCAATCCTGCATACCTGGTATTTAGTAAAGATTGTGTCCATCTCTGAATTGATTTATCATTCCTACATAAAGTAGTCTCAAAGAATAACCTTAGCCACTCAGTTCATTTACCTGCTTGCCCCTTCCCATAGAATAGTCTAATCAGGAAGAGCATCTCTTCTATTGTATGCACATGTACCTTCAGTTGAGCTTATACTTTGAGAGCAATGTTTCCTTTTTCTAAAAGGAAACTTGATCAAAAACTCATTTTTGATGCTGGAAGATCAGAACTTTATGGATCTTATTCTCATGCTGGGTGTTTGGATTTATTTTCCAATGCTGATAGTGATGAGCAGTATAAAGGAGGGAGGCTATACTCCCGTGAGTGCCATGCATTGGATGAGACATTAAACTGAGGCCCCATCTACCTGAGTTGATGGTAGCTCAGGTGGATGTAACAGTCCATGGCACTTATCAAAAAGAGTAGAGGAATTTGTTTCTCCGGTGCCATAGATGTGTAAAGCCCCTGACTATGGCCCTGCCAACCAGGGTTCAGTTAGTGGCTCAGTTGACTGATGGACCGTCAGGGGAGGGATAGGCATTGCCATCCTGCAGGAAGGCAGTCTCGATGACAATCCTCACAATATCCCTGGCGGAGGTCAGGATATATGGGGTGTAATCCTAAGAAGAGTTAGGGTGGGGACATTGAGCTTCTGCAGAGGCAGGGCATTTTGTCAGTATATCCTCATTGCATGCTCACCCTACAGACAAAACCAAACAGACCACATGGGAGGGGCTAAAATGAGGTAGGCCATAAATAAAAACTCCCCAGCAAATGGTTTGATAGCCAGACCCCCCTCAGCATCCTTAAGCCCTACGCCATTCCCTGCCCTTATAGAGAAAATACAGGGGGTATCGAGAAGCCTTGTACACACAGTGATGGATGTGGGACAGCTGGGAATTGGTGCAGTAGAATGAACCATGCAGAAACAAAAAAATAAAATGTAAATTTGTGGAATTGCCCCAGTGCCCTGGCTAAACTTCACCATGTCTATATGAATACCACCATGGGTCACTCTTGAAAAGAGTTTATAAGCCAAGTGGTACTAACCTGCTCAACAAATTGTAAATACAATTTCTAAGCTTACATTAGCCAGGCACCTGTCTGTCTGCATACTATTTTGCCATAGTAAACATAAGTAACTTCTTGCTACAGTACCTAAGGCTTAGTTCTAAAGCAGTTACTACATATACAGATTTTTTTTCTCATATGCACTCTGGATGATATCTGTGCAGCTGCTGCTTGGGATACTGTAAACTGCTATATTGAAAGGCACTTTAAGCTAGATTGATGTCCTGGACTTGCTTTGGTGCCACTGTTATTTAGGTGAGTGTTCCTAAGCCTACCCAAGAGGCCTGGCTGGGGTCCCTGCCCCACTGTTATGAAGGATAGACCTTCTCTTCTGTTATCAGATATGAAAATTATACACTTAGCATAACTATGATTGATCTGTAAGAGTATGTCTATCCTACTTAACATATTCCCCCCACACATACACTTTTCCTTGCCTTTGGTGTAGTTCGGCACAAGTCTTTCATTTCCTCCTCAGCATTCTACTTCCCCTTTCTTTCTCTTAAATTCCATATCCTGCAAAGCTGTCTTCCAAATACCTTAAGCTGACTGTCTACTCTAATATACTTACGACTAAAACTATTTGTAAACGAAATGACCAGTAGCTAAATGCTTGTCGATCATTCTGTCATATTCTATGCTACTACATAGCGACTTCCTTACTGAAGGTGTTCTGATAAAAATTGTATAATTTTGTGTATAGCTTTAGTGCCTGTACAAAATGGGAAAATTGGTTATAACTTTGTAATACTGTAGTGACTTCCTTAAAGAAAGTATTTCTGTGAAGATTATATAATTTTTTATATAGGCTCGTTGCCTTACAATATTTATGGTAATCTTTGTACT